>NC_066883.1:37959158-38184158 GCF_022985175.1 Labeo rohita
AAACATGGTAACATGATAGAAACATGCTAACAACATGTTAAACATGTTAGCAACATGCTAGTAACGTGTTAATCATGCAAGAACATGCAGGAAATATGCTAGCAACATGCTAGTAACTTGTTAATGAATATCACATGTTAACAAGATGTTAATGCTAGCAACATGCTAATTACTTGCTAAAGCATGGTAACAGCATGCTAATCATGCTAGAAACATGCTAGCAATGTGCTAGTAACTTGCTAATCACATTAAAACATGCTAACAAGATGTTAATAATGGTAGCAACATGCTAGTAACTGGCTAATCATGTTAAAACATGCTAACAACATGTTAATCATGCTAGCAACATGCTAATAACTTGCTAAAGCATGGTAACAGCATGCTAATCATGCTAGAAACATGCTAGCAATGTGCTAGTAACTTGCTAATCACATTAAAACATGCTAACAAGATGTTAAAAATGCTAGCAACATGCTAGTAACTGGCTAATCATGTTAAAACATACTAACAACATGTTAATCATGCTAGCAACATGCTAATAACTTGCTAAAGCATGGTAACAGCATGTTAATCATGCTAGAAACATGCTAGCAATGTGCTAGTAACTTGCTAATCACATTAAAACATGCTAACAAGATGTTAATAATGCTAGAAACATGCTAGTAACTGGCTAATCATGTTAAAACATGCTAACAACATGTTAATCATGCTAGCAGCATGCTATTAACTTGTTAATCATGTTAGAAACATGCGTGGTAAAACCATGTGTTTACTTGCTTTTGATATTTTATTTGAACTATTTATTATTGACTCATTATATGTATTTTAAGTAATTGTAAAGGCTATTGTTCACTTAGGTCTATTTTTATTACTTCTAAATGAATTATAATGACCGATGACTTGATTAATCGTCAAAATATTTGACAGATTACTGGATTACCAAAATAATCGTTAGTGACAGCCCTAAAAGTAACATCTTACTCCTCAATTTCTCTCAACATGGGGACAGAAGTGCTTTCAATCAGTAAATGTTAGAAAAAGTAACTGGCGTTACTTATTTGTAAATTAATAAGTAATGCGTTACTTTACTAGTTGCTTGAAAAAGTAATCTGATTATGTAACTACCCACAACACTGGCGGGAACCACAGAACATTCCTGAAATGTTTTCCTCAAGAAAATTTCTTTATGACTGAAGAAAGAAAGGCATGAACATCTTGGATGACAAGGGGGTGAGTACATTATCTGCACATTTTTGTTTTAGAAGTGAAATTCTCCTTTAATAACCTTCATTAGTATACAGTTCAGCTGATGTGTGTGTGTGTGTGTGTTTTATAATATATCTTACACAGTCTTAAATGTTCAGCATCATCTGCCTGATGTGTGTGTGTGTGTGTGTGTGTGTGTGTTTACAGGGCGGTGGTGAAAATGGCTTTACTGCGTCTTTTGAGAAAGTGACACTTCTGGAGTGTGTGTGTGTGTGTGTGTGTTTATGGCTGCTGTAGCTTTTCTCTGAGAGCTGCAGCTTTGTATTGATTTCCCTTCACAAAGTCTGTTAGAGGGGACAAATATTAGCAGACCTCACACACACACACACACACACACACGCAAATGTTCACTCACACAGTGTTATTTTAGTATCATTGATATACTATTATAGCTTTTTTAATATTTTGAAATACAGTTTATTTTTATATTTTCTCTGTTTAATTTTAGTGAAATTTTGCTGAACAACTAGCTGATGTGTTTATTTGTTTATGTTTTAGTTAACTATAATAACCCTTGTGTGTGTGTGTGCGCGTGTGTGTGTGTGTTATTGTAGCATCATTGTTTTGAAATTAGATTTGTTTTATATATTTTCCATTTTCAGTTTTGAATTTACAGTCAAACCAAAAATTATTCAGACACCAGATATAATTTTTGATATTT
Organism: Labeo rohita; assembly: GCF_022985175.1. Taxonomy (NCBI): domain Eukaryota; kingdom Metazoa; phylum Chordata; class Actinopteri; order Cypriniformes; family Cyprinidae; genus Labeo; species Labeo rohita. The sequence goes on from NC_066883.1 coordinate 37,961,086, forward strand.
TTACTAATGGGTGCAGAACACTATGACCGTGTTTTGCTTAAGTGTGTTTTCTTTAATTGCTAATGTGGTCTTTTTACACCACAGACTGAACAAAATTAAGCATCACTTGGTAATTAGTCAACAAAGTATTGATAATTGTGTAAATTGGGGCTGGCAAACATTTGATTATGATTAATCGCATACAAAATAAAAGTTTGAGTTTGCCTAATATATGTGTGTACTGCGTGTAATTATTATGTATTTATAAATATAAGCACAGTCATGTATATATTTAAGAGAAATATGTTATTTATGTAATATATATATATATACATTTATAAATTCTATAAATATTATAATAAATACATATACTTGTAAATATTTCCTATATACACTACCGTTCAAAAGTTTGGGGTCAGTACATTTTTATTGTTTTTTTTTTTTTTTTTTTTTTTTTTTTTTTTTAAAGAAATTAATACTTTTATTCACCAAGGATGTATTAAGTTAATAATTAAAAGTTTATTAAAAGTTAATAATAAATGATTTACATTGTTATAAAATATTTATATTTTGAATAAACACTGTACTTTTTAAACTTGTTATTCATGAAAGAATCCTGAAAAAAAAAAAAATCACAGGTTCCAAAAAATATTTGGCAGCACAACTGTTGATATTATCCAACATTGATCATTCGAATAATAAATCTGCATATCAGAATGATTTCTGAAGGATCATGTGACACTTAAGACTGGAGTAACAACTGATAAAAAATCAGCTTTTCATCACAGGAATAAATTCTATTTTAAAGTATGTTAAAATAAAAAACATTATTTTATATTGTGAAACCATTTTGCAATATTACTGTTTTTTTTTTTTTTGTATATTTTTAATCAAATAAATGCAGCCTTGATGAGCATAAGAGACCTCTTTAAAGACTATTACAAGTCTTACTGACCCCAAACTTTTGAACGGTAGTGTATATACATGAATGTGCTTGTATTTATAAATACATAACTACACACACACATATTAGGCAAACTCAAACTTTTATTTTGTATGCGATTAATCACGTTCTAGTGTAAATAATGCCATACTAACAGTTGTCTGAATTTATGGTTGATTATAATCCAGTACGTACCTTTCTATCAAACTTATCTGACATTATCAAGATGAATTTGTTTAACTCTGTCACATTTTATTACCATTTTTAAAACTATAGTGTATAAACTGTGATAATTTGAGAAACGTTGAAGGTGTCTGAATAAATTTTGGTTTGACTGTAGTTGTGTTTTTTTATGATTTAAGTTTTAGTTAACTATTCTAATCCTGGTATTTGTACATACATAACCATATTTTGTTGACAAATTTACACCCGTAAGTGAGCAAAACCTGACAAAACCTCTTTTGTTTAGTGACACACTGATTGGTAAAAACCAGTATAAAAATAAATAAGTAGTGTTTTATAAATTGTAAAAATGCAGTGTTTTCTGTTAGGGTCAGCTTTTCGATTATAGCATTTATAACAGTATATAAAAACAACAGAAGTCTATGCAATAACCCTTATTTTGACTCTCTGCTGCCTCCTGTTGTTCACTTCTATGATTCACATGAAGATTGATTAACTGTTGAGTGTTTTTTTCATGATCATGAGTGTTTTTCTTGTGTTTTAGGTCACTGAATTACGGAGGAATCGGAGCGATCATCGGTCACGAGCTCACACACGGATACGACGACTGGGGTGAGAGACCAAAACCACAGACAGAGATGTGATAGAGATTGACCTGCTTTAACCCACAACATTTCTGTAATAATAAATGAGTGAAACAGCATATAACAGATGAATGCAGCAGTGAAACATATGATCTAAATAATGATCCTGTCAGTTCTTCTGTACATCATGACTGTCTGATGCAGTTTTTTAGGATTTTGGCATAGGCATTTGTTAAATTTGAGTCATGTGACTGATTCCTGTTTGCTGATAGGTGGACAGTACGATCGCTACGGCAACCTGAAGCAGTGGTGGACAGAAGAGTCGTACAGGAAGTTTCAGAAGAAGGCGGAGTGTATCGTCAAACTCTACGACAACTTCACTGTTTACAACCAGAGAGTACGGAAACACAAATAAACATATATAAACACACATACATGTCTGATTGCACACATTACATCATGTGTATGTCCATGTGTGCGTGCACAGGTTAATGGGCGTTTGACGCTGGGCGAGAACATCGCTGATCTGGGCGGACTGAAGTTGTCTTATTATGTGAGTTTTGTCAGAATCACAATGGTTTTTGGTTATAAACACTCACATTTAGGCAAGTAAAACCCATCAATGAGTCAAAGCTCTTATATTAAACTATAATTCAGTGTTTATCTGTGTTTGCAGAGACTAAAAGTCACCTTCATTTCTATAGTGCTTTATACAGATGCAAAAATTTATTTTCTTCCTCAGTATTTTTTGTCTTGTTTTCCAGTGCAAACATCTAAACATTCCTAAATTAAATATTGATTTAATCCTGAGATGCATTTTTATTTAAGATGTCTTATTTCATGAAAAATTGATACAAACGTAAAAGCCGTGAAAAACAAAACAGTACAACAGTAGTTTACTGTAAAGAAAATATACTGTACTAAAATATATATATAATTAATGTTTTTACATTTTTACAAAATATTTTGGAATTTAAAATAGCTGTAAAAATAAAGCCATGTGTCTAATTAAGTTATGCTCCGAATTTGAAGTTGATATCACAAAAATTGAGGTTCCTGCACAAACTTCACTGACGTTTTTCACATTGCATAATGTCCAGCGTAGTTTGATTGGATCATCAGTGAATGTTGATTTGGTCTGCAGGCGTATCAGAAGTGGGTTCGTGAGCACGGTCCGGAGCGTCCTCTGCCGGGACTCAAATACACACACGAGCAGCTGTTCTTCATCGCGTTTGCTCAGGTGATCCAGACGAGTTCATACAGCTGTAGTTAACGCTGCTTCAGTCATATTCAGCTCTTCTCAATGTTTTCTACACATTTGCATCACAGAACTGGTGTATGAAGAGACGATCGCAGTCCATTTACCTGCAGCTGCTGACGGATAAACACGCGCCTGAACATTACAGGTACGGCACTGCTTTATTAATACTCCTCCTTAGAAACATTTGTTGTTCAGTTGAATAGTTGAGTTAACATTCACTACAACTATAGCTACATTCTCAAATCTTATGGTTTTGGATGATGTTCAACAGGTCATTTACATCAAAATAATTTGAAATATGTTTTTTTCTTTTAACAGTAAAATAAAATGTGTATTTTATTCATTTATTTATTTTTGATAACAAAGTTAAAATAAAAGGTTGTTAAACTAAATAAAACCAAATTAAAGCAGTATGTTGCTGCCATGATTAGCAAGTTACTTGCATGTTTCTAGCATGTTAGCATGTTTCTACCATGATTAACATGTTACTAGCATGCTGCAAGCATGTTTCTAACATGATTAGCAAATTACTAGCATGTTTTTAACATGATTAGCATGATTCTAGCATGATTAGCATGTTTTGAGCATGATTAGCTTGTTACTAGTATGTTGTATGCATGTTTAGCATTTTATTAGCATGTTGTTAACGTGTTTTTAGCATGATTAACAAGTTACTAGCATGGTTCTAGCATGATTAGCATCTTTTGAGCATGATTAGCTTGTTACTAGCATGTTGTAAGCAAGATTAGCATTTTATTAGCACGTTGCTGACATGTTTCTTGCATGATTAGCAAGTTACTAGTATGTTCTAACATGATTAGCATGATTCTAGCATGATTGGCATGTTTTGAGCATGATTAGCATGTTATATGCATGATTAGCATTTTATTAGCATGTTGCTAACGTGTTTCTAGCATGATTAGCATGTTTTGAACATGGTTAGCTTATTACTAGCATGTTGCTAACATGATTCTAGCATGATTAGCATGTTACTAGAATTTTGCAAGCATGATTACTATTTTATTAGCATGTTACTAGCCTGATGATAGCATGATTAGCTTGTTACTAGCATGTTGCTAGCATGTTGCTAGCATGTTTCTAACACGATTAGCATGTTACTAGCATACTGTTAGCATGATTAGCATTTTACTAGCATGTTGTTATCATGATTCACGTTACTAGTATGTTGCTAGCATGATTTTAGCATGATTAGCAAGTTACTAGCATGTTGCTAGCATAATTAACATGTAACTATCATGTTTTAGCATTATTAGCATTTTATTAGGCTGTTTCTAGCATAATTAGCTTGTTACTAATGTTGTACATTATATTATTGTAAATATTTTGATTTGTTTATTTTTATATTTTAAATGTTTCAGTTGTAAATGAGGTTAAAGTTCTAGATTTTTTGTTTTTATAATTTCTAGTATTATTATTATTAATATTATTTAAAAGTTTACTAAATGAAACACTAAATTAAAATGTTGCCTAGGCAACGAGCTGACAAAGTAAATTCAGTTAAACTAAGTTTTGTTATATGTTAGTGTTTTTCAGTTTATTTTATTTTGAAGTAACAAAAATGTTGTTATTTGTAGTTTATAAAAGGTCAGTAGTATGTTACTGATTATTAGCGGTGTGTGTGTGTGTGTGTGTGTGTGTGTGTGTGTGCAGGGTGATCGGCAGCGTGTCTCAGTTCGAGGAGTTCGGTCGTGTGTTTCACTGTCCCAGAGGGTCGCCCATGCATCCGCTCAACAAATGCTCCGTCTGGTGACCTTTGACCCCCGAGCGTCTCCTCATCGCCCTCGATTCCATGACGACCCGCTCCGAGCTGCTCCGCACCGTTTGATGTTTACAGCATTTGAAGAGTGATCAGAATCAGCCTCGTCCTCATCGTCACGTGCCATATCTCACACACGTCTTTCTTTCAAATCTTTATTTTTATATTCGGATGCAGAGCGTGTCGATTCAGTCTCGTTACGGCTGATGTTTGTATGGAGGTGTGTGTGTGTGTGTGTGTGAGAGAGAGGCGGCGCTGTATTGTAGGCATGTTGATGTTTTGATATGACGTGTTTTGTCAGACATGTTCAGTGTTTTTTAAGTAGAAACGGCTGCTGAACTGACTGTCGTCAGCTTGACAGAGAAGAAAAATCTAAATCCAGTGATTTCATGTTGCCCCTGTATGTGCTGATTCTGTATTAAACCTGTTTCTGCCATGGAAAAAAACAAACAAACTTAATTGCAACTTTTTATCTCGCAATTACAACTTTTTTCTCTGAATTGCAGGTTTGTATCTTGCAGTTAAAAATTGCATACTCACAGTTCTGAGTTTACATCTCGCAATTTTTTCATGCAATTCTGACATGTTTCTCTTAATTCTGTTTTTGAGTTTACATCATACAGTTTTGACTTTTTCTTATAAAAGTCAAAACACAGTTCTGACTTTTTCTTGTAATTCTAACTTTTTTCTTGCAGTTTAATTATTTTCTTGCAATTCTGACTTTTTGTCTCGCAATTTAATTTTTTCTTGCAATTCAGTTTTTTGTCTTGCAATTCTGACTTTTTTTTATTGAAATCTGACTTTTTTTCTTGCAATTATGATTTTTCTCACGATTAATTTTGTTCTTGCAATTCTGTCTTTTTTCGTGCAATCCAATTTTTTTTTCTTGCAATTATGATTTTTCTCACAATTATTTTTTTCGTGCAATTCTGACTTTTTTCTTGCAATTTAATTTTTTCTTGCAATTCTGACTTTTTTATTGCAATCCAAATTTTTTTCTTGCAATTAGGATTTTTCTCACAATTATTTTTTTTCTTGCAATTCTTACTTTTTTTGCAGTTTAAGTTTTTTCCATGCAATTCTGTCTTTTTTCTTGCAATCCAATATGTTTCTTGCAATTAAGATTGTTATCACAATTGTTTTTTTTTCTTGCAATTCTTACCTTTTTTTTGCAATTAAATTTTTTTTTCTTGCAATTCTGACACTTTTTCTTGCAATTCTGACTTTTTTCTTGCAATTTAATTTTTTCTTGCAATTCTGACTTTTTTATTGCAATCCAAATTTTTTTCTTGCAATTAGGATTTTTCTCACAATTATTTTTTTTCTTGCAATTCTTACTTTTTTTGGAATTTATTTTTTTTTCCATGCAATTCTGTCTTTTTTCTTGCAATCCATTTTTTTTCTTGCAATTCTGACTTTTTATTGCAATCCAAAGTTTTCCTTGCAATTATGATTTTTCTCACAATTTAATTTTTTCTTGCAATTCAGATTTAATTCTTACTTTTTTCTCATAATTCTAATTCATTTTCTGCCACAAAATATAAAAAATAAAAAGGTAGTTGTGACTTTTTAATCTCACATTTTCTTTTATTCTCATATTTTTACAGTATACAGTTTAAATTTTCAATAAGTATTTACAGTATTTAGAAAGTTTACAGTATATCTTGAAATTCTGAGGTTATATCTCATTTTTTTGAGTTTATATCTCACAAATCTGAGAATATAAACTTAAAATTGTGTGAAAAAAGTCCTAATTAAAAAGTGGCATTTCTTTATTCCATGGTAGAAATAAGTTTCCCGTATGATTCTGTGCTGAGCTTTTCTCAGATTGTATTTTTAATGTGATTGTCAGTATTGGTTAACAGGATTCGTGACTTTCTCGTCCAGATATGAAACAGACTGACTGATTCTGTCTTATTCAGCACCTCAGACGTGTCACGTTTCACCTTTATTTTGTTTTTGCTCTCAGGACAGAGACCCCACGGCATTCTGGGATAATGAGTAGAATATTTGAGACAGATAATGACTTATTTTTGAGATAAAAATGAGAGTTATGATCCTGATGTGATTGTTCATGATGTGATCTTCACAACTGACTTTTCTGTGATGAAAAATGTTCTTTGGACTTAAAAATAACCCAACATTTCTGTCCAATCCAAACAAACATTTATGCAACTGCAGCCTCTCCAGTGTGAAGAAATGAACATGAGTTGTTGTTGTTATTATTATGAGACTTTAATTTTGTATAAAGTCTTTGCCCATGAAAGATGAAAGAGTAACTTTGTACAGAATTATATGAAAGTTAAAAAAATGTACAGGTTAAATAAAGCATGTTTGCTGTTATAAAAAAGGTTGAAAACATACAAAACACAAACTAAGAGAAATAAAACACTTCTTTCCTCATTGTTCAGTGAAGAGCTGGAAAATGCTGAATTCTCCATAATCCACGTTTGAAATAAAATAAAGTCATATGCAACAACTGAGACCTTTCTTTTAATTATTTATATAAAAGTATTTACGTGTTGAATTTAAATACAAACATTGGGACTTTTAACTTTTTTCCGTCAGTTGCAAAGCAACGTGTGTGTTTTCTATGTGATATCACATTATATAATATATATTTTGAAATATAGATAATAGAAAAAATTTACTACTAATTCCTCAGACAACAAATATCTATCAAATTTGTTTTGGAGGCGTCTATGGAAACCAGAGTTGGATATCATCGCTTCCGGTACCGTAAAACATGCACGTAAGTAATATATTCTTCCTTTTTTTTTTTTTTTTCAAGTGAACTAATAAAATTTTACAAATCCAAATTTACACGATTAAATTTATTTTAACTCAATAACATAAATACTGTACATCATTTTAAAATATTATAGTTCACAACACGTGACTTTTATTTAGAATTCCACCGGATGTTGTCAACGCTGACTTCACAACCTCTGCTTTGCGCGCTTGTATTTTGTTTCCTGTTCGCAGGGAACAACAAATTAACAACAAACAGAAGTAAATATCATAAAATGTGAGTGTACTTTAATTAAATATGATATAAGATTAAACCGGCGTTTTAATGGACGCGAGCTCAAAACACTCCGCGGGACGAGAAAAGGTAAAAACATGTTTAACATTCACACACATTCACAGCTTTAAAGTTAAAATAGAGATAACAGAACATCAAACTGTCGAAATAAATAAAGTGTAACGTTTAATTAAACGACGTGTGTTTAATTTTGAACTATAATATATTTAAATTAACACTAGGTTTGAAATGGTGTGCATTAAAATTAAACTGTAATAATATTATAGTAAAACAAGCTGATTTTTTTACAGGAAGCAAAACTTCCTGTTTTTGATCATTTCTGCTGTGTTAAATGCTGGTTTTGTGTTTTAAAAACTGGGTTTATTTATTTGTTTCTAGCAGAGTTTAAAACAAAACATACAAACCCACAACATACTTTTTTATTATTGTTTTTGTTTCGATAACAATAAAGTACAGAGTAAAAATACAGAACTTTGTTCAGCGCTTTAGTGAATGCCAGATATGTAAACATAAAAATACACTAAAATAAAAATAATTTACCTTTTATATATACACCTAAAAATATACCCATTTACATTCATTTGAAAACTTTAGAATATTTATTTTTTAAACATTTTTTAAATTTTCATATACATAAGTTTTTTTTTTTTTGTTTTTTTTTTTTTGTTAAAAAGTTAGAATTATTGTGCACAAAAAAGCTATTTTATTTTATTTTATTGTATTTATTTATTTATTTTGGCATTATTATGTCTTGTGAATGTAAAACCTTTTGTTCTTTAGAAAATACTTTTTGCAGTAACAATTAAATAAGCCAATAAGCTTAAAAAATTAAAAATATCTCATGTATTTTATTCAAGCATTCATTTAATAAAATAAAACAATGCATTCTTGTTTGTAGAAAAATGAACATAAAAAAATAGAATAAAAATATGTTACCTTTTAGGCATCAATTTGAAAGCTTTTTGTTTTGTTAAAAAATTACAAACATTAAATTAAAAATGTAATTAAAGTTTAAAAATGCATCTGAAGATCAGTGTAAATATATAGATTTTTTTGTGTGTGTTATTTATGTCTTGTGAATGCAAAACGTTGTTGTAATAGTTAAGATTAAATATGTAATTTTGTTTTTCAGAAAAGTTGGAGATTGTAAATAAAGCAAAATATCATATCAAATATCAAAATATCATATAAGCACATGTAAGCAAAGTAAAACCAATGTCCATTTTAAGGACAATCTAAAATAAGAAAAAGGGCAATAAAAATACATGCATTTACCAAAATAAACTTATATATATATATATATATATATATATATATATAGAATAGAATAAAAATAAGTTACCTTTTGGGCATCAATTTGAAAGGTTTAGAAACTTTTATTTTCATAAGTTTTGTTAGAAAAATAAAAACATTAGTTTAAAAATTAAAAATTTAAAAATGCATCTGAAGATCAGTGTGAATTTCTTTATTATTTGCATTATTCATGTCTTGTGAATGTAAAACCTTTTGTTCTTTAGAAAGTACTTTTTGCAGTAACAATTAAATAAGCCAATAAACTTAAAAAATAAAAAATATCTCATGTATTTTATTCAAGCCAGTACTCTTTTTTTTATCAATTTAATTTAGAATTTTCATCTGCATTCATTTAATAAAATAAAGCAGTGCATTCGTGTTTGTAGAAAAATGAACATTAAAAAAAAAAAGAATAAAAATATGTTACCTGTTAGGCATCAATTTGAAAGCTTTTTGTTTTGTTAAAAAATTACCAGCATTAAATTGAAAATGTAATTAAAGTTTAAAAATGCATCTGAAGATCAGTGTAAATATATAGATTTTTTTTTAATATCATACAAGCACTTAAAGTAAAACCAGTGTCCATTTTAAGGACAATCTAAAATAAGAAAAAGGCCAATAAAAATACATGCATTTACAAAAATAAACTTATACTGTGTATATATATATAAAAATATATATATATATATATAATAATAAAAATAAATTATCTTTTGGGCATCAATTTAAAAGGTTTAGAAACTCTTTTTTCATAAGTTTGTTTTGTTAGAAAAATAAAAACATTAGTTTAAAAATTAAATAAAATTAAAATATATAAATGCATCTGAAGATCAGTGTGAATGTCTTTTTTATTTGCATTATTCATGTCTTGTGAATGTAAAACTTTGTTATAATAGTTAAGATTAAATATGTAATTTTGTTTTTCAGAAAAATTGGAGTTTTGTAAATTAAGCAAAATATTATATAAGCACTTAATGCAAAACCAATGTCCGTTTAAGGTGAATCTAAAATGAGAGAAAGTCCAATAAAATACATGCATGTACAAAAATATAAGTAAGGTTTTTGTTGTTTGGAAAAGGGTTTCTTCAATAACAAATAAGCCAATAAACTAAAAAAAAAAAACGATATATATAATAATAATATGTTTATAATAAACTGTTTATGCATTACATCAGAATTCCCACGACTGGCAAATGGCATATTATTTATTTCATTTCTATTATACTTTTTATAATTTGCTGTCATGCATTTTATTCAAGCAGGTATCAATTTAATTTACACGATTTCATCTGCATGCATTTAATAAAATAAAATGAGGCATTCATGTTTGTGGTGTGTGTTTGTGTTGTGTATCAGCAGGAGGGTGTGACGGCGCCCCTCAGAGGCCGACCGATGTCTGACAGCGTGTCTCTGCCCTCTTACGCCGAATATCCCGCGGGACGTCCCTTCATAAACGCACCCCTGCCCTTCACTAACAGACCCGTCAAAGCCTTTCCTGAGAGCAGCAGTGCAGGTACGCACACACACACACACACACACTCACCTGTGACACCTGAGATCTCACACACGCTCAGATGCACTGATGACACGACACTGGTGCGTATAGAGAGTGACTGACAGCTGTATGTGGCGCTCATGAATAACTCAGTGTTTCAGCTCACAGTATAGTCTCTGTGACGTTTGAGTGAGTTACTTAAACATGCAATATGTCAGCAAAAGTCTGTTTTTTTGTCTACATTTTTCATGCATAAAATGACATAGTATATTAATTTATTCATTTTATTTATTTAATTTGAAATGGAGTATGCTGATTGTTAAAATTTAAATGTTACCTGTTAAAACAGCAAAGATGTGTTGAATTCAGAACCTAATAAAGAAATCATAAAACTATAACCTTAAAAAAAACTTGAAATAAAATAAATCTTAACTGAAAAATATATACATGTATTTTTTTTAAATGTTATCATTTTTACAATTTATAATTTTAAGAATTTGTTTATTTTGAATATTTGTAATATTTTTTATTTTTTATAATTATATAAAATTATATATATATATAAAAATATATATATATGTATATGTGTGTGTGTGTGTGTGTAAAATTATTTTATTTATGCAAAGTATTTCTCTTTTTCATTTCAATTCATTTCAAACTTGAAGCACTAAAATAACAAAATAATTAAACAACAAAGCACAACAAAATTACTCAAGAAGCAATTACTTAAAATAAATGTTAACTGAAAAATATAGAAGTTTTTATAAATGTTATCTTTTTTACAAGTTATAATTGTAAGAATTTGTTAATTTTTAACATTTGTAATATTTTTATAATTATATAAAATAATATATTATTAAAAATGTATATATAAATTAAAAAAAAATATATGTGTGTGTAATATTTTTTACTTTTTTCAATTGTTTATTTTATATATATATATATATATATATATATATATATGTATATGTGTGTGTAAACTTATTTTATTTATGCAAGGTATTTCTCGTTTTTATTTAAATGAACTTAAAGTACTAAAATAACTAAATAACTAAACAACACACACAACAAAATTACTTAAACTTATATAAAAATAAAAGCTATTAAAATATTTTTTTAAAAGACTATATTAGTATCTACTATATTAGTGACACTAAAAAAATCACTAAATCTTTATGTACAAAAAGTACTAAAATAGACAATTAATTAATAACAAAACCAAGACAAATTAAAACATTTTTAACAATTATTAAAAACAACATAGTTATTAACACTTAAAAAAAAAAATATATATATATAAATTACTAAAACTAATTTAGAATATTATACACTCTATAACAGTATCTCAGTGATAGTAAAATAACACTGGTGCAAATACATTTGGATGCTGATTTCTGCTCAGGATCATTCATTCAGGTTTGGTGATGGAATGTTTACAAACTAATGTCTGAATGTTTGGTGAACAGCTCCACCTGCTGGAGAGTTTAGAGTTCTGATTCTTTTATTTTCTTGCATCTACGTTGATTCATTTTTCAGATGCATTTATTCAAAGCCACATCACAAGAAATGTGTTATCTTGAAACAGCAAAGTCATTTCCATATGTAAATGAGCTCTGTTTTGATTGGCTGACTTTTTGCACAAGTAAAATGAGTTGCTGAATAAATCACGTCTAGATGCAGAGCCTCTTTGAACTGGTGTGTTTTTGCAGCCATTATTTCTGCACTGAAGAACCTGCAGGAGAAGATCCGTCATTTGGAGCTGGAGCGATGTGACGCACAGAAGAAACTCCAGACCATCTCCAGAGAATCCACACACTCGGACCACAGAGACGACGACAGACACAAAAACCACGGTGAGTGTGTGATTGGTCTCGCTCCCCTACACACACCCCTGGCGCCAGTGTTTTTTATGTACTATTAGAATATTTATTCATATTTTCAATACTTAATAAGCCTATTCTGAATACATGATCAAGCTTTCATTTTTACATTTTTAGTTTTCATTTAAATTTAACATTGCATTGTAATTGTGTTTTTATAATTTTTATTATTATTTTTTTCAATAATCATTTCTAATATATATATTAAATATTTATAAATATAACAAATAATGTTATATAGCTTTAATGTATTTTTAATTAATTTTCAGTTTTACATTTTTTATTATTTTAGCAATTAAGCTTAAAGTTGTTTTATATTCATTTCTATTTTTTGTTTAATTTAAAAAAAAATTTCATGTAATATTTATATCAATAAGCATTTATTTTTATCCTTAATTTTTAAGTTTTAGTCATTTTTATTCATTTTTAGTTTTTTATAAATGTATTAATTTGAATTTAATTAATTATTAGTTTTATTTTTTAAATTAATTTCTAATATATATTAAATATTTTAAAATATATCAAATAATTATATATAGCTTTAATGTATTTTTATGATCAATAAGCATTTATGTTTATCTTTTCAGTTTAATTTTAGTGTAAGTTTTAGTAATTTTATGTGGCATTTTATTCATTTTAGTTTTTTATTAATTTTTGTAAGTTTAATTTAATTTATTAATTATTATTATTTTTTAAAATATAATATGTTAAATTAATAACTTAAATAAATTAGTTTTTAATATAATAAATAATTTGTTAAAGATATAATTTATTTTTATTTCAGTTTAGTTTTCATGGTATTAGTACTTGGTTATTTTATTTTTGTTAGTTGGGCAACATTTCAGATTTTTTAGAAAAGTTTGTTTTTATGTTATTGTTTATATTATATCATTAACTTTTATTTTTATGGTTGTAGCTTGTATTTTAATTTTAGTTTAAGTTTTAGTCATTTTGCTACCTGCTTTTGGCTTTTTAAAATGATTATTATTATTTTTATATTTTAAATTAATTAAAATGTATTTTTAAAAATTTTATACAATTTTATTTTTATAAATTATTAACCTATTTCTTTTTTAAATATGTTTTAAATATATTAAATAGTTTTTAAAATATTGTTTTGGTAATTTTGCTTTCCAAGGTAACATTTGAAGTTGTTTTTCATATAATATTTATTTGTGTTTCAGCTGTATTTCAGTAGCCAAATATTATTTTAATACTTTTAGCTTCAGGTTACACTGATTGACACAGAGCTTTATTTCCTGTCTCACACTTACAGTAAATATACAGTAACATGTCTGTCTGCCTGTAGATCTGCTCTCTCAGCTGACTGCGGCCGAGACTCGATGCTCGCGGTTGGAGAGACAGTTGGAGCACATGAGGAAGACCGTGAGAAACACAGAATCGGGCAGAACCGCTGTGCTGCGACGACAGGTGCGGTTCACACACACACAAAACCCACTGAAACAGGTGTGTGTGTGTGTGTGTGGGTGTTAATCTTCTGTGTGTGTTGTGCAGGTGTCTCTGGAGCGTCTGGGTTCAGCGGATCAAGCCGACGTTCATCTGAAGCTGCAGAAGCTGGACATGCTGGAGCAGGAGTATCACCGGCTGACGGAGACTCAGAGCGCCGCTGAGAGGAAGATCAGACAACTGGAGAGGAAACTACAGGAAGAGGAACATCAGAGGAAGCTGGTGCAGGACAAAGCAGCTCAGGTTCATCTGTCTGTCAGTCAGTCTGTCTCTCTGTCTGTGTGTGTGTTTGATGTTAACTGTGTTTATCTGTTCTGTGATCAGCTGCAGACGGGTCTCGAAGCCAATCGTCTGCTCATCCAGTCTGTGTCTCCACATCCACACAAATCCAGTAGAAACAAACAGAAGAAACTCTCAGCAAAGGTAAACGAGTGCAGACAGAGCTGTTTCTTTTAACACGTTTATGTACTGCAAATTACTTCAACCCCAGTAAGAAACAACATCACAGTATAGTAATCTGGCCTGAAATCAGAGATGTTATTAATTGAATTTAAAGTCATACAATATATTTTTCAACATTATGGCTTAAATGACTGCTGATTACATTTGCAAATGTTAAATTCACATCTGACTCTTTGACATCCTGCTATTTTTCACTTTGAACAGCTGATGGTATCATTATGGATTCTTTTTAAGAATTATACCATCTTGCGTAGAACAAAAATGACAGATATTTATATCTCGTAATTGGAAAAAAAACGACTCATTTTTTAATATTTAAATCTTGTTATAAAACAAGACTGGTATTTAAAACTTACAATAGAACAAAACCAACTGATATTTGAATCTCGTAATAAAAGAAAACAAACCGATATTTAAATTTCATAATAAAATAAAAACGACTGATATTTAAATTTCGTAATAAAACAAAACGGACTTATATTTAAACCTCATAATACAACAAAGCCAAACAATATTTAAATCTCATAATAAACATAACTGACCGATATTTAAATTTCGTAATAAAACAAAACCGACCGATATTTAAATTTCTTAATAAAACAAAACCAACCGATATTTAAATTTCGTAATAGAAAAAAGACCGATATTTGTAAATTTTGTAAAAGAAAACAAAACTAACTGATATTTAAATTTCGTAATTGAAGAAAAAGACCAATATTTAAATTTCATAGTAAAACAAAACCGCCCGATATTTAAATTTCGTAATGAAACAAAACTGTCCTATATCTAAACGTCATAATACAACAAAGAAAAACAATATTTAAATCTCGTAATAAAAAAGACCAATATTTAAATTTAATAATAGATCAAAACCAAACTGATTTTTATATCTCGCAAGAGGAAATAAATGACAAATATTTAAATCTCATAATAGGACAAAACCAACTGATATTTAAAATTCTAATAATAATAATAATATATACTATAATAAAAAAAAAAAAACTGACCATTTCTTAAATTTCATAATAGAACAAAAGCAGCCAATATTTAAATCAAGTAAAGTTTCGTAATAAAAATGAACGATATTTACATTTCGTAATAGGACAAAACTGACTGATATTTAAATCTTGTAACATTTCGTAATAGGACAAAACTGATATTTAAGTCTTGTATTACGACAAAAGCGCTTGATATTTAAATTTCGTAATAGAACAAAATCGACTAATATGTAAACCTCATAAAAGAACAAAACTGATTGATATTTAAATCTATTGAATGTGAGTACACAAATAAATGTGAGTTGATTGGCCTCTGCTATAATTACTGAGCCGCTCATGTGTGAATCCTCTTGTGTTTCTGCAGAAACATCCGTCGCACCCGCCGCCGCATTACAGACTCAGTCTGGGAGACGTGCCGTTTGTGACCGGGACGGTACAGACACAAACACACTCTACCATTACACTCATTATACCATTTGATTTGATTCCCATGTTAATCATTGATTTTTTCATCAAAAACAGTTGCAAACGAGTTTTCATGATCATTTCTGACCTGTCCAGCAGTGACGTATCAGATCATGTGTGATGTTTAGCACAGCTCTGTTGAGCAGGACTGTAGATGTTCACGTGTCTGTGTGTCTTCAGTCGACAGGCTCCAGTCACTCTGTGCGAGCAAACGTCCAGCACGTCCTTCATCTCATGAAGCAGCATCATCCTCAGCTGTGTAACGAGCGAGTGCTGGGACACGCCTCCTCCACCAATGACAGAGCTCGGCAGGCCGGCAGTAGCTCCTCCTCTTCCTCTTCCTGCGGTGAGGAGCTGTCAGATCTGCTGCTGACGCTGCAGGACGAGTTCGGACACATGAGCTTGTGAGGCTTGTTCTTCATCTTACTGTCATTTTATTAGTGCACTCGAACAGTTTCAGACCTCTCTTAGTCCAGTGTTATTATCGGTAAATAAAACTTATTATAAAAAATATTACATTAAAATTAAATAAATGTTAACTGAAATAAAATATTAAAAAAATCTTTTTTATTTCAGTATTTAAAAACATTTACTTTTTTTTTAGGTTAACATGAAGCAATGTTATTGTAATATCACTTATTATAATTCTTTTTTTTTGTAATATCTGCGTTCATGTTAATTTTAGTTCATTTTAGTCATTTCTGTTAGTTTTAGTTGTTTTTTAAAATGTCTGTGTAGTTTTTTTATTGTAATTTTTCAGTTTTACTTGTAGTTATTTTAGTACGTCAAGTTAAACTAAATGAAAATGAGAAATGTTGCCATGGAAAAGTCACTGAAATAAAATAGGTTTAAGTTTTTTTTAATGTTTTATTTTAGTGTTGTCTGATATTTATTTGATCTCAAATTATTATTATTATTATTTTTGTATGGTTTTGGTTTTAGTTTTAATTAACTATAATAGCCTGAAATTACTCAATCTTAAAATAAAAACTGAAATAAAAATAAATAAATGAAGTAAATTTTAAAAAACTCAACAAAGACAAATAAACAACAAAAACTACTAAATTGACAAAACAGACTAACAAACCAAAAAAAATGCATTTCTATTATTAATAGTGTTTTTGTGTGTTTTTTTTAATGTTTTATTTCAACTGATAATTATTTTATCTCAAATGAATTTTTTTTTTTTTTTTATGGTTTTGGTTTTAGTTTTAATAAACTACAATCTCGCTGGCTTAAAGTAGTAAAATTACTCAATCTTAAAATAAAAACGGAAATAAACAAAAAATAAATAAAGTTCACTCAAAAAAAACTCAACAAAAACTGATAAACTTACAAAAACGGACTAACAAACCAACAAAATGCATTTCTATTATTATATATATATATATATATTTTTATTTTAACTGATATTTATTTTCTCAAATTATTATTTTTTATTTTTTATGGTTTTGGTTTTAGTTTTAATTATTACTATAATAGCCCTGGATTAAAGTACTAAAATTACTCAATCTTAAAATAAAAACTGCAAAAATAAATAAATAAAAATAATAATAACAATAAATAAAATGTCAGTATTTAACTTGCCTTCTTGTCATTTCAAACCTGTAAGTTGTTATATTTTCCTTGGGACAGAAAACTAAAAATTGGAAGAATCTTTATGCCTCCAAAAACCAGAAAATGCATAGTGTGATTGTAAGCGTGTGTTTGTGTTTGTCAGCGAGCAGCAGGAGTTGACCAAACAGATCCAGTCGTGCGGTTCGGATCGGTTACGGCAGGATTTGGAGCGTGAGATGGAAACTCTTGTGAAGAGGATGGAGAATAAAGGAGAACAGATCGCTAAAGTCCGTCGACATCAAACTCAGGTAACACCGGCCCACAATGCAAGTTAAGATACATGTACACTCTAAAAGTAGCTCATGTTAAAAATACACTATTTTATATTCACAGTTAGATGTTCAAAAGAACAGCATTTATTTGAAATATAAATATTTAGGAATATTATACTGTAAATGTCTTTACTTGCACTTTTGATCAATTTAATGCATCCCTGATGGGGAAAAAAAAAAAAAAACAATATATATATATATATATATATATATATATTTATATATATATATATATATATATATATATATATATATATATATATATATATATATATACATTTTTTTTAATTTTTTATATATATTTTTTTATATATAAAATGTTATATATATATATATATATATATATATATATATATATGAATATCATTTTTACTATATTTTACTATTTATGTTTTTTATATAATTATATTGGAATTTATATTATATTTTATTCTTATATTAGAATGATTTCTGAAGGATCATGTGACACTGAAGACGAGTACTGATGCTGAAAAATTCAGCTGTGCATCACAGAAATAAATTACATTTTAACACATATTCACATAGAAAACAGATATTTTAAATTGTAAAAATATTTCACTATTTTTATTATAATTTGCTCTGTTATTGTGCTTATTTGTACATATATATTGACCACTAGTGTAAATGTGATCTGTGTCAGATGGAGAAGTTGAGGCGACAGTGTCGTGATCAGAGCGACGACGGAGGAGAGATTAAAGTCACGACTACGGTCTCGAGTCGCGGTCGCTCCGCCGGGCCGGTGAAGGTCAAAGAGAGACCAGGCGAGCGCAGTCGGGACAGTCTGCGTCTGCTGAAAGACATGCGATCGCTGCAGACGTCACTGCGCAGCCAACGGCTCAGCTGGGAATATTGACGCACTCATTAAAAGAATGTCACAAAAACACACCAAGGTCAAAAGTCAGCCCAAAATCAAAAGAAAGAAGATTTTCATGACATTTCCAGTTTTGTGTTTGTTTTTTTTAAAATGATATAATATTTTCCCCCCCCATTTTAATCACTCAAATGCACAGTACAACAGAAAGATTTTTTTTTTTTAATTACAAAATTGGCTTTAAATTATTGAAATAATGTCTTTTTTGTGAAATAAGTTTTTTTCCTGATGTTTGATTGATTTTGGAAAACATTTGATATGATGACCAGCTGAACTGAATCTGAATTTTCCCAGTGAAAGATTCCCAGTAAAATGCAGTTTTCATTTGATCTCAGCTCTTTTCATTAGCATTTTTCAGTTTGATCACATGAAGGGTTTATTATGTGTTAAGAAATATTTCCGGAGCAAAATAACAAACAGACTGAACTTAAAAAAAAAAAAAAATAACTAGCTGTTTCTACCTCAGATATCACCAATAATTCCTGTTTTCGTAACACTTTACAGTAAGATCTCATTAGTTAATGCATAAACATGAACTCACAATTAGTAAATATATTTTTACAGCATCTATTAATATTAGTTTTTTTTCATATTTATTTAAATTTACAATGCAGATAAAACTTTTGATTTTAAATGTTTTTGAATTTTTAAACTTGAATTTTTAAACTCAAATATTTTTTAAATTAACAAATGGAACCTTACTGTAAAGTGTTACATTTTTTAAAATCTAAATTAATTTAAACTGATTTAAACTGAGTTGTTTCAATGAATCATTTCAACATTCCAAAGCATTCCAATTTTTCTTTGATAATGTGTTATAATGTTTACATATTTCTGTTGGCAATCATTCTGTTTATTCCCATGATGTGAGTGGTATATTTGAATATTACACATAAAATATATCAAATGGATTTTATTTGAAATGAGCAGCGATTATTAAAGCTGCAGTGTTTTTTAGTGTGTGTGTGTGATACGCCGGTGCTCAGACTCTTGCTTTGTTTGAGAATGACTTAAATATTTATTTTTACAGCACTGAATAAAAACAAAATAAATGACGTGTTTGTGATTTGTTTCAATTGAGACGCCAAGAGTTTATCTGAATGAAAACCTTTATTTATAATTTATATTTTCAGTCATAATCCTCATGAAAGCTAAAGACACAATGATCTGTACAGTATCTACACAAGTGTGTCTCCAGACAGACCTTCAGAAAAACAGCATTCGGCACTAAATGACGCTGGAAAACATTTCATAGACGTCAGTAACACTTTGCAATAAAGTCTCAATTGTTAATGTTTAGCTGATATGAGCAATGTATTTTACAGCATTTATTAATTTTAATCAGTTGGTTGAAAAAAAGTGTTTAATGTTATTGTTAATTTTGTAATTTATTTTTTGCTATTTCAGAGTAAAAATGGTTTTAACCATTTGTTTAAGTGTAGTTAATGTTAATTTGTTTATTTAAAAAATATATTCAAATGTTGAAATGAATTAATTCTTTAAAAGTATCATTAAATGTTACAGTGTCATTTTTTTTTTAAGTTGTAAATAAAAAAAATTATTGGAATATTTATTTTAAATAAATTAAAAATACTATTTTGGTCTTTCGACTTAAGTCGATGTTTTATTTGCATTTTTTTTTTTTGTTTTTTTTATTATTGTGAAATTTACCAACAATTTTTGGAGTGAAAATTTTAACACCAATTTTTTTTTATTTTAACCACACACACACACACAAAAATTTTAAGTCAGCACAAACACTGTTAAAACTTTTTTACAGCTTTTTGAAGTTTTGATTTAAAAATGCATTTGTACTTTTTTATGGTTTGTTGAGACAAGCGTTGACTGATTTTAAAATGACATTTGCAGTGTTGAAATTGTATTAATAAATGCTGTAAAAGTATTGATCACTCTTAAATAATGTAGTTAAAAATGAGTTTACTGTAAAGTATTATCAACGTCTAGTACTTTCAAGAAATAATTCTATTCTTCCACCTATTCTGATGAACCTCAAACCAAAAATCAATCCATGTACTTGCTGCAAAGTCAGTATTTATCATTTATCATGTGGTTGATTTACTGACTCCAACTTCATAAACCAAACCATCACTGAGAAAAACGTTCTATGAATGGCACGAGAGAATGTTTTTATTCCAAACCAAAGAAAAACAATGTTATTTACCGTCACCTACAGGTACAAACGGGTACAAATACCAGAAAATAGATTCATTAAATCAAAGTGTGTGTAAAAAGTAATAATTTAGAAATGGATGTTATGTACACGAGGCGACGCAAAAACCACTTATTGCACAAGAAAACAATAGCATCATATCTGTAATAATTATTAACTTAAAATACAATGGAGAAATAGGAAACTCTATAAGAAAGCATTTAATTTAAAGTTGACTGCCAGCATGAAGTCTTTTTTTTTTTTTTAAATATATATTTTTTTTCTTTCAAATACAGCAGAAATTATTAGAAAAATTAAATGTTCAAGCCAGAAATCCATAACGTTCCCTCACATGGTTACATTTTATTTGTAACGTTCTGTAACTGTAACACTTGACTGATGAATTATCATAAATATATAAAACACAACACTTCAGAAGTTTTTCCTGAAAGCATCTTGAGTAAGTCTTGAAGAATGAAGGTTCATGTTTGGATCTCTGGAAACAGTAGTTAACGCTTGTGGTTTGTTGTCGCTGACAAAGCAGAGCTGGTTTTTCTGAAATCTCAAACTTAGTCATTTTACAGTCAAAAATCAGGGGTCAATGTAAAAAAAAAATGCATTAAGACGTTTTTATATATATGTATAAACTCTAATTCAAAAAGAAAAAAAAACTATAATTTTTCCATAACTTACCTTATTATTTTGATTTTGCGTTGAAACAGTTTTTGGGAAATTCACACTCCACTGCAGGTTAATGTTAGCGACCGTGTGGGACAAACTAATACAAGCAAACTGACATTTTTCATAAAACTGACATCACTCTCTTTGTTTTCTGTCCATTGCAGATTTTGGCAAATGCACTTACAGTCACACCTGTGCAAACACACATTTACACACGGCAAATAGATATCTCTATATATCCATGTAGCTTGAGAACTGTACATAGATAGGCTGAACGTTTTATACATAGATCTCTGTTAAAGTCACTCAGGAAGGCAACGCAAACATTTGTAAGGCAAGATCCATTTGACGCACACATTCTGCCATCCTGAGAAAGAAAAGTGTGAGGGCGCCGTAGCCCTTTAAAACACACAACTATATGTACAGATTCAGACAGTTCCTCCACGGCGGGCCGCGTCCCGTCTGGACGGGCGCGTCTGAGCCCAGCAGATGTCTCAGAAGGTCTCCGGGGTTCGTGTGTTTTCACGCCTGTCGTCGCACACGCGCTCTAATCGCTCTCTGGCCGCCAGCCGCTGCTTGCTTGACTGAGATTTTCAATGATTGTTTTGGGGTTTGGGATTATGGGAACGGAGAAATGTTGTTGTGTTGCGTTTTTCTGTGTAAACAGGGAGAACTGATGTCTGAGGGGCGAAATTGGTTGAAAGCAAAAAATTAATTAACCAAAGATCTGTTTCGTCTGACGATTTCTGTACGCTGAGGGCGCAGAAATGGAAACAGTGGCTTAGTTTTCCTTGTAGTAGTTAAATGAGCTTCTGCGTGGATGTGTAACAAAATAACTATGACAAAACCATTCTGAAAATGTAACACCAGGCTGCTGGAAATGTTACAAGTTTTAAAAGTGTAACACTAACACCAGGATGCTGGAATTGTTACAAGTTCTAAAAATGTCACACCAGCCAGCTACATTTATTACAAGTTCTAAAAATGTAACACCAGGCTGCTGGAATTGTTACAAGTTTTCAAAATGTAACACCAGGCTCCCAGAATTATTACAAGTTCTAAAAATGTAATACATTCCAGCTGGCTAGTGTTGCAAGTTCTAAAAATGTAACACCAGGCTGCTGGAATTATTTCTAAGTTCTAAAAGTGTAACAGCAGGCTGCTAAAATTGTTAAAAGTTCTAAAAATGTAACATCAGGCTGCTGAAATTGTTACAAATTTTAAGAATGTAACACCAGGCACCCAGAACTTTCACAATTTTAAAAAATGTAATAATTCCAGCTGGCTAGTGTTGCAAGTTCTAAAAATGTAACACAAATACAGAAATTGTTACAAGTTCTAAAAATATAACACCAGGCTGCTGGAATTGTTACAAGTTTGTAATATTTCTATTTGACTAGTGTTACAAGTTCTAACAATGTAATCATTCCAGCTTGCTAGTGCTACAAGTTCTAAAAACGTAACATCAAGCTGCTGGAATTGCTACAATTTTTTTTTTCAAAAAAAACAAAACACCAGGCTGCTTAAATTGTTAGAGTTCTAAAACTATAACACTAGTCTGTTGTAATTGTTACAAGTTGTATAAAAATGTAACGCCAGGCAGCTGGAATTATTACAAGTTCTAAAAGTGTAACACCAGGCTTCTAGAATTGTTACAAGTTTTAAAAATGTAACACTAACACCAGGAAACTGGAATTGTTGCAAGTTTTAAAAATGTAACACTGGGCTGCTGGAATTGTCACTAGTTTAAAAAATGTAACACTAACACCAGGAAACTGGAATTGTTGCAAGTTTTAAAAATCTTACACTAGACACCTGTAATTGTTACAGCTTTTAAAAATGTAACATTGGGCTGCTAGAATTGTTACATTTCATATGAGTAGTTGTTTAGGTGAAATATGATTTTTGCATTTAGAATAAAATGTTTAGCTATAACAACAGGGCCACTGAGAATATAACTTTTTTCAGTCCAAACATTTGCGTACATTACACACACTGCCGACTGCGCAACACCATCCATCGTCCTTCATCGAGCAAAACCCGTCTCCATGGCAATGGCAAAAAGGTGACAACGAACCTTTCCTCAAAGCCTCGTAGGTAACTACGGAATTTTACCAAGACGGAATCCGTCAGGTGACCTTTGCCCTAGCGACATCATTGGTCGTTTTTGTCACAGTCGTCGTCGAGGCAACCGTTCATGCGGTGCGAATCGTCTCCGAAGGCTCCCTGAGACTGCAGCAGCTCGAACTCCTCGTCCAGGAAGTCCAGCGAGTTGTTGCTTGGCAGCCCGCGGATGGTGAACTTGTGCGAGACTTTAGTCCACTGCTCACGGTTGGCAGCCACACGCTCGTACAGCTCGGCCGAACGCGGGAAAATCTCCTGCAGGAGCCTGAAAGAAAGCCATCAGAGTTACGCTAAGCTCACAAGCTGGTCTTGATAAATAACCAGCGTCACATGCACGAAATGAGCGATTCTCTGACTTGTATATTGGCATGGCGATGTGCTCCATGAAGCTGATCTGGAGTTCAGGGATGTAGGCTTTCTCACGGTCCATCATCTCACTTGGCCTGTTTCCCATCGCCTTCTCCTGAACACACAGAGGAACAGAGTTGGATAAATTACAAATATTTACTGGACTTAATCAGTTTGGCTTTACTTGATTCTCCATGAATCATTTTTTCCAAAAAAATAAAAAATAAATAATAATAATAATAATAATAATAATTCCAGCTGGCTAGTGTTACAAGTTCTAAAAATGTAATACTAGGCTGCTGAAATTGTTACAAGTTCAAAAAATGTAATCATTTTAGCTGGCTAGTGCTACAAGATGTAAAAATGTAACACTACACTGCTGTAATTGGAATTATTATAAGTTTTAAAAATGTAACACCAGGCTCCCAGAATTGTTATAAGTTCTAAAAATAAAATAATTCTAGCTGGCTAGTGTCACAAGTTTAAAAAATTTAACACTAGGCAACTGAAATTGTTACAAGTTGTAAAAATGTAACACCAGACTGCTGGAATTGTTATAAATTTAAAAAATGTAACACCAGGTTTCCGGAATTGTTAAAAGTTCTTAGTTCTAAAATGTAATAATTCTAGCTGGCTAGTGTTACAAGTTTTAAAAAAGGAATCATTCCAGCTGGCTAGTTCTACAAGTTTTATAAATGTAACACCAGGCTGCCGGAATTGTTACAAGTTTTAAAAATGTAACACCAGGCTTCTGGAATTATTACAAGTTGTAAAAATGTAACTCCAGGCTGCTGAAATTGTTCAAAGTTTTAAAAATGTAACACCAGGCTCCCAGAATTGTTATAAGTTCTAAAAATAGAATAATTCCAGCTGAATAGTGTCACAAGTTTAAAAAATTTAACACTAGGCAACTGAAATTGTTACAAGTCGTAAAAATGTAACACCAGACTGCTGGAATTGTTATACATTTTAAAAATGTAACATCAGGTTCCCAGAACTGTTACAAGTTCTAAGTTCTAAAATGTAATAATTCTAGCTGGCTAGTGTTACAAGTTTTAAAAATGGAATCATTCCAGCTGGCTAGTTCTACAAGTTTTATAAATGTAACACCAGGCTGCCAGAATTGCTACAAGTTGTAAAAATGCAACACCAGGCTCCCAGAATTGTTATAAGTTCTAAAAATAAAATAATTACAGCTGAATAGTGTTACAAGTTCTAAAAATGTAACACTAGGCTACTGAAATTGTTACAAGTTCTAAAATTTAATCATTCCAGCTGGCTAGTGCTACAAGTTGTGAAAATGTAACACCAGACCGCTGGAATTGTTACAAGTTGTAAAAATGTAACACCAGGCTCCGGGAATTGTTACAAGTTCTAAAAATGTAACAATAGGCTACTGAAATTGTTACAAGTTCTAAAATTTAATCATTCCAGCTGGCTAGTGCTACAAGTTGTGAAAATGTAACACCAGACCGCTGAAATTGTTACAAGTTTTAAAAATGTAACACCAGGCTCGCAGAATTATTACAAGTTGTAAAAATGTAACACCAGGCTCCGGGAATTGTTACAAGTTGTAAAAATGCAACACCAGGCTCCCAGAATTGTTATAAGTTCTAAAAATAAAATAATTACAGCTGAATAGTGTTACAAGTTCTAAAAATGTAACACTAGGCTACTGAAATTGTTACAAGTTCTAAAATTTAATCATTCCAGCTGGCTAGTGCTACAAGTTGTGAAAATGTAACACCAGACCGCTGGAATTGTTACAAGTTGTAAAAATGTAACACCAGGCTCCGGGAATTGTTACAAGTTCTAAAAATGTAACAATAGGCTACTGAAATTGTTACAAGTTCTAAAATTTAATCATTCCAGCTGGCTAGTGCTACAAGTTGTGAAAATGTAACACCAGACCGCTGAAATTGTTACAAGTTTTAAAAATGTAACACCAGGCTCGCAGAATTATTACAAGTTGTAAAAATGTAACACCAGGCTCCGGGAATTGTTACAAGTTGTAAAAATGCAACACCAGGCTCCCAGAATTGTTATAAGTTCTAAAAATAAAATAATTACAGCTGAATAGTGTTACAAGTTCTAAAAATGTAACACTAGGCTACTGAAATTGTTACAAGTTCTAAAATGTAATCATTCCAGCTGGCTAGTGCTACAAGTTGTGAAAATGTAACACCAGACCGCTGGAATTGTTACAAGTTGTAAAAATGTAACACCAGGCTCCGGGAATTGTTACAAGTTCTAAAAATGTAACAATAGGCTACTGAAATTGTTACAAGTTCTAAAATTTAATCATTCCAGCTGGCTAGTGCTACAAGTTGTGAAAATGTAACACCAGACCGCTGAAATTGTTACAAGGTTTAAAAATGTAACACCAGGCTCCCAGAATTGTTATAAGTTCTAAAAATAAAATAATTACAGCTGAATAGTGTTACAAGTTCTAAAAATGTAACACTAGGCTACTGAAATTGTTACAAGTTCTAAAAATGTAATCATTCCAGCTGGCTAATGTTTTGAGGAATGTTTGTTTCCAGAAGTTTTACTTTTGCTGTTCCTCAGTGAAGGAATGATCTTTCCAATACTCCAAAACAACTCACATCTTTTGAGGAAAATTTTTTTGCTCATCTCTCAATCATCATTGGATTGCACTGCATTATATGTTTGGATCATTTCAATCTCATCTTACTCAACTGAACTAAAGTTTAACTTACCAAATCACCCTGAGAGAAGAACTCTTTATAGATCAGCTCCTGCAAAACAAAACAGAAAGTGTGAGAAAGTGTTTCTGACTGGACACTGAGTGTTTCTCATGAGTTTATGGGTTCAGGACTCGTACCGCGATCTTCCTGGTGGTTTTCCAGCCCTTGGTCTGGTCTGAGAGGTCACAGGAGGTCATGAGGAGGCACAGCAGCAGACTGCGATGGGTTCGATTTTTCGGGTTATAACCGACTACAAAAGCACAGGAATCATGAAGAGACTGGGATTCAGGCAAATACACACATCAACTAATAACTCAAGATATTTTTATATTCTCACAACAGCTGTAAATGCTACTATTTTATTTATTTTTCTTTTAGTATCATTGAGATACTGTCATCGTTTTAAATAATGTTTTGAATTTGTTTTATTTTGAATTCTGTTTTCATTTTAATTTAAGAGATTTTTTTTTGTGTCAGTCATTTTTATTAGCCTTTTTATATTAGTTTAGTTTTTATTATTTTATGTTATTACTATTATTTTATTTTATAGTTGTTGTTTTTTTTTTGTTATTTTTGTTACTTTAAGGTAAACTAAATGAAAACGTTGCCTTGGAAACTTTTTTGTTAATGTTTATTTCAGTATGCAACAGTTGTTTTTTTTTTTTAATTAATTAATTTATTTTTTTAAGTGTTTTAGTTAATAAGAATCCCATTTGTTAATATTACTTATTTAGATTATTATTATTTTTAATTGTACAAAATTAATGTTTTTCTCTAAATGCATTAATTTATTTGTGGCCTGTCCTTCAGCTTTTGTGCTAGAAATGTTGTGCTGTAAAGAAATTACACCTTTATTTTTATTATTAGAAAACAATTTTTTAAAAACTTATTTTATACGTTTTTAATTTATTTAAATCAAAAATAATTTTTGGTTTTATTTTTAGTATTTAATAAATACAAATAAAACTTTTTTAAAAATGCATTTTATTTTTTATTATTGATTAAATTCTTGTGAAATTATTTTTATTATTAAAAATATATACATTTGCTTTTCTGTCAAAACGTTCAAATGGAATTTGTCATGTTTATTAAGCAATAACAGGAAAAATGCTGAGTCTCACCATCAGACATCTTCTGCAGGTCCTTGAAGATCCTCAGGTGATGAGCCAGATCTGTGGCCAGGATGATGTCTCGCATCAGATCCAACATCCGCTGATAGTCCTGAAAACACAAAGAGCAAAGCACCATGGTCAGGGGAGAAACTACAAAATGATTCATAGACTTTATCCTTTTTAATCAGAAAAACTCTGATGAAGGTTAGAGATGCACCTTTCTAGAGAACTTCTCAAAGATGTTGCAGCCTTGTGTGTTGAGGATGGCGATGGCCTGAGCGAAGTGATGTCTCTGAAACACAAACACACACAAACACACAAACAGTAGATCAGCGCTGAGTGTGTGTGAGTACAGTGAACAGCAGAGGGCAGCAAACACACTCCATCTCAACCCGTAATCACAGACGTTCAGTGATAAACAGGTCTGGAATGATCACTCAGACCACAATCACAGGTAGAAACACGTCACATTTATAGTGCAAACGCATGAGATTAAACCACCTACACATCCATCAGTCAACCAAAACAGCACTTTTAATGTGTGGATTAAAAATAAACAGGGCTACAGTCATATTGTGTGTATTGATTGGGCATATTGGGGCGTATTGATTTGTAAAAACAGTATAAAAATAAAGTAAATAAATGTTAAAACACACATGACATAATGTCAATATTTCAGATAAAATGACAAAAACACAACAAAATTACTAAACCTTTAACTAAAATTAAAAAGGAAAATACAGGAAAATACTATGTAGACATTACAAAAAAAAAAAAATAAAAATAATAAAAATGGCAAAAACACACAACAGAAATACTAAAACTTTAACTAAAATTAAAATAAAAAATACAAAACGAATTACTTAATAAAAGTTAAAAATAATAATAATAATAATAAAACAGAATAACTAAAACTTTAACAAAAATTAACATGAAAAATGCAAAAAATACTATACAAACATAAAAAAAAAGTTAATAAAAAAGACAAAATGACTAAAACTTTTACAAAATTAAAATGAAAAATGCAAAAAAAATAAATAAATGCAAAAAATACTATACAGACACTAAAAATGTTTTATTAAAAAAGGACAAAAACAAAATTACTAAAAATTTACCTAAGGTTTAAAAAAAGGAATTACTTAAAAAAAAAAAACTAATTACTAAAACTTAAAAAAAAAAATTAAAAATGCAAAAAATATTATACAGACATAAAAAAAATTAATAAAAAAGACAAAATTACTAAATCTTTTACAAAACTTAAAATGAAAAATGTAAAAAAAATAAATAAATACTATACAGACACTAAAAAAGTTTTAAAAAAGGACAAAAACAAAAAACTAACACTTTAAGATTAAAATAAAAAAAAATACAAAACAAATTACTTAAAAAAAAACAGAATAACTAAAACTTAAAGAAATTTAAAAAAAATGCAAAAAATGCTATACAGACATAAAAAAAAGTTAATAAAAAAGACAAAATTACTAAAACTTTTACAAAAATTAGAATGAAAAATGCAAAAACATACTACAGACACTAAAAATGTTTAAAAAAAGAACAAAAACAAAATTACTAAAACAAACAAAAATTTGAACGAGAAATGCAAAAAAAATACTATACAGACATTAAAGAAGTAAAAACTTTTAGTCAAAACTTTGACTAAAACGTAAATACTAATACTAATACAAATAAATAAATAAATTAATTAATTAATAAAAAAAAAAAAAAAAATCTAATATATAAATTTTATATCAATGATACTAAAATAACACTGGTGTACGTGAGTGTGTGTGTGTGTGTGTGTGTGTGTTTGTGTGTGTGTGTACCTCCATCACAGATCCTTCTGAACTGTAAAGGGCCGCCAGGACGGATTGCTGGTGAAAGCAGATAAATGAAGAAAACAGATATTAATTCATCACATTTCATGCACTTTTACACAAACTTGGAAGCATCTCTAGATTTTCAGACGAAGGCGTTTATGTCGTACCGAAGCCACCTGAAAGGAGTTGTTGGTTCCTCGATGGTCCAGATCGTGACACATGCAGGACACGAAGAGGGCCAGAATCTCTATATCTCTGCAAAAATAAAGAAATAAACATTTTATAAATCGCAAGAACAAAATTGTATAATTTGCTAAATAGCAAATAGTAGTACATGTGCTAAATAGTAGTGCAAAATAGAAAAAAATGGCAAAAAATTGTTGTGCAAAATAGTACAAATTGTATAAATTAGTACAAAATCATATCAATTGTGAAAATTAGTAGAAAAAAATAGTATACATTTTATAAATTATAAGAACAAAATTGCATAATTTGCAAAAATTAGTAGTGAAAATGAAATAGTTTTATAAAATAGTACAAAATAGTATGAATTAGTACAAATTAATATCAATTATAAAAATGAGTAGATTTTTTGTAAATATATTTTATAAATTATATCATTTGAAAAGAAATTAGTAGTGAAAAATAGAATAAACTGTATGAATTAGTAGTACAAAATAGTATAAACTAGTACATAAATTAGTGTACATTTTGTAAATTATGAGAACAAAATGGTATAGTTTGAAAAAAATTAGTAGTGAAAAATAGAATAAAAAAACAGTACCAGTTGTATAATTAGCACAAATAATATCCAGTGTGAATATCAGTAGAATGAAATTGTATAAATTGTATAAATAATGAGGACAATAGTATAAATTGCAAAAATGAATAGTTCAAAATAGTACAAACTTTATACATTTGTAGTTAAAAAAAATTGTATAAATTGTAAAATAGTTGAAAAACATTAAAAACGCATCCTAACGTATAGAAGTGAGTTAAATATACAATATGTGACAAACAGCAGCGGCATCTTAAATAATTCACTACATTAAAAGAAGCTGCAGTGACTCTGTGGACTTAATG
This sequence comes from Labeo rohita, assembly GCF_022985175.1. NCBI lineage: Eukaryota > Metazoa > Chordata > Actinopteri > Cypriniformes > Cyprinidae > Labeo > Labeo rohita. The sequence continues at coordinate 37,991,743 of NC_066883.1, forward strand.
AATCGCTTATTTGAATCATTTACAAGAACTGTCTGAACGAACCGATTCACTGAAATGATCCAAACGACTGTTAATCAGAAATCTATAGTTTTGTAGCCGCTGAAACTTACTCGAGGTAGTTGGACAGTTGTAGGTTCTTGTAAAGCAGGTAGCAGAAGTGTGAGACGGAGAAGGCGTGCATCCAGTTGTGATACGGCGGGTCTCTGTAGCCCTTCTTCACCATCAGACAAAACCTGCACAACAGGAAAAGACGCCGATTCATTATTGACTGGTCTCAGCGGACTGACGCTCCATCAGTCTGAAGTTCATCATCCCCCTGCTATGACTTATGGATGAGCCGCTCCGTCGCCCGGCAACAGCATCAGCATCAGGTGACCCCGTGATAAATAAACATGACATCAGCGGACGATTGATGAGACTGATCAGCGGTCAGCACGTCTCACCCGCAAGGAAATGACATCAGACCCTCACCGCTGTCATCAGGTGTTTTTATGACAAAGTCAATTCAAGTTGACCGTTTTTACCATAAAACGTGTGTTTCAAAACTTATTAATAAACTTAATATTAAAAGTGATGATTAAGAAATGTAAGGAAAATGTTAAATGCTTTTTACTTGAAATTTTGAGTCTTTTAGATTCATTTTTGGTTGAAAATTATACAAACTAATAATACAAAACAGCAAATAATAGTACAAAATGGTATAGACTATAAATTAATGGTGCAAAATTGTAAATAATTAGTTAGAATATAAAACAGTGTATTTGGTAAAAATTACTAGGCCAAAATTATATAAATTACTAGTACAAAATAGGATAAATTGTATAAATTAGCAAAACAAAATTGTATAAATCATAATACAGTAGTACAAATTTTTAAATAGTACAAATTAATATCAATTATAAAAATTAGTAGAATTTTTGTATACATTTTATAAATTATAAGAAATTTTTTTTTATAATTTGAAAAAATTAGTAGTGAAAAATAGGATAAATTGTATGAATTAGTGGTACAAAATAGTATAAACGTGTACAAATTAATATCAATTATACAAATTAGTAGAATTTTTTTATACATTTTATAAATTATAAGAAAAAATTGTTATAATTTGAAAAAAATAAATAGTGAAAAATAGAATAAATTTTATGAATTAATAGTACAAAATAGTGTAAATTAGTACAAATTAATATCAATTATAAAAATGTGAATTTCTTAAATACATTTTATAAATTATAAGAAATTTTTTTTTATAATTTTAAAAAATTAGTAGTGAAAAATAGAATAAATTGTATACATTAGTAGTACAAAATAGTATAAATTAGTACAAACCAATATCAATTATAAAAATTAGTCAAATTTTTTATACATTTTATAAATTATAAGAACAAAATTGTATAATTTGAAAAAATTAGTAGTGAAAAACAGAATAAATTTTATAAATTAGCAGTACAAAATAGCAGTAATAACTCAAAACCATATGAAACGTATTCAACTCGATTTGTAAAAGCTTTTAGACATAGTCATATTTATTACAGGTCAGTAGAGCAGCGTTGTGTTTCTGTACCTGGCTAATGTGTGCAGATCGATCTTATAGGTGTTTGTGAAGCCCATGTCTTCAAACATGCTCAAGATGCCCTGCAACAGACAGACAGAGAGACGAGAGTTTGATTAGCGTGATCAGTGTTTGTCTTCAGTCCATGTGTCGGTTTGCGTTGGTGTCGTACCATCGGCGTGCTGTCGTCGGGCAGAGAGCGCGGCGTGTACGTGAACTCGGCGAAGTCCGGGTGTATTTTCTGGACCGGCTCGATGCCAGAGTGCAGGAGTTTGGTGACCTCCTCCTCAGACACCTTCATATGGTACATCATCATCTCATTGGCCAGATGACTGCGGAACTGAGCCTCATGCACCTTCTTATACAGCAGAGACTGACACACACACACATCATAAATAAATATAAATTGCTTGTGCAAAAGTTTTTATAAATTAACAGTTCAGAAAAGCTAAACTGGATTAATTAGTCATGCAAAATGGTATAAATAGCATCAATTAGTAAAACAAATAACTTAAATTGTAATTACCAAAACCAAATTAGTACAAATCATAAAATAATTGTACAAATAAATCAGTAGCAAAATTGTATTAATAAGTATTACAAAATGGTACAAATACTATAAATTAGTAGAACAAATAGTATAAATTTCACAAATTAGTAGTGCAAAATAGCAAATTTGTAATAGTAGAAATTTATAAACTAGTGCTACTAAAAGCATAAATTTTATTAATTAGTAGTATAAAATAGAATAAATTAATAAATGAGTAGTACAAAATAGTCTACATTGTATAAATTACTAGAACAAAATGGTATAAATTAGTAATAAAATAACATAAATTGTATAAATTAATAGTGCCAAATTGTAGTACAAAATAGAAAATTTGTATTAATTAGTAGTAAAAAATAGTAGAAATTTTATAAATTAGTAGTACTAAATGCATACATTTTATTAATTAGTAGTATAAAATAGAATATACTATAAATTAGTAGTGGAGAATTGGTATAAATGGAACAAAATGGTATAAATGGGATAAATTAGTAATAAAATAACATAAATTGTATAAATGAATAGTGCCAAATGGTATATATTTTATAAATTAGTAGTAAAAATTAGTAAACATTTTTTTAATAAATTAGTATGAATAGTATAAATTGTGTATATTTTACAAATTAGTAGTACAAAACAGCAAATTTGAATAAATTAGTACAAAAATGGTGAAATTAATTTGAGTGTTTATGTTTACATATACATATAAATTTATATAAAATTAAAATTTAAAAATGTAAAATTCTCTCATTTTTTATTTATTTATTTATTTTTTAATGATAATGCAACCATTACATGAAATTTATATTTTATAATTTATATTCCATTATACTACATATATAATAGAATAAATATGAAACAAAAATCTCTATTATCTTTTGTCATTGTGAAATGTGTTGAGTGATGCTGTAAAAGTCTCACATGAGCGATGCTGATGCCACAGTAGATGGAGAACGCCGTTGCCAGATCCTCATCGAAACGGTTGAACCACGGCCCGTTGGTTTTGTTCACCAGTTCTGCCACTCCGATCACCTCTGATGAGAAAACAGACAGACAGACAGAGGTCAGATCAGCTGGATGTTCTCGTGTGTTTCTCTAGTTGATGCACGTCAACATCGCTTCGACTCAAAAGTCTCTGACTGCCCTCAACATCTCCACAAGTGAGAAGAATGGCAAAAACACTATAAATAATTAACAATTCATTCAGATGTCTGAGCTTGACCAGAGAAGCAATGACAAAATATTTTTTAATCATTTAAAATGTTTATATATTATAAAAAGTCTGATTTGTGGTTTTCCACAGAGACCGTCCAGGATGGACATTTCTGACCTTCGTTTTCATCTTTGATGGGGAAGCAGAGGATGTTCCGCGTCCTGAATCCCGTGCTGTCGTCCACACCGCGGTAAAACAGAGGATGGGAATACGCATCCTTGATGTTGAGGATTTTCCCAGTGGTGGCGACGTGACCGGCGATGCCCTGATCCGCCGGGATACGAAACTCCTTCTGCTCAGACGAGACACAGACAGACAGATCTCAACACTGTAAACAATTTAGCAGTAAAAGACTACAATTTCTATGGTAAAAATCTGCTAATTGATTAATGGTAAATTACTGCAAATTTAAATTTGAAACCTAAAATGTTGCTACTATATTTTTTTATGCTAGTTCTGGCAAGTAAAGTCAGCGTTTCATACTGTAATTCTCCCTGGGTTTTTTTTGTTTTTGTTTTTGTTTTGTTTTTTCCCAGCAATAAATGAGGATTTTTTGAAAATAACCATTTATTTTATTATTATTATTATTTATTTATTTTTATTTTTTTTTACTAAAAATCAATTTGAACTAAACTGATCTGAATAATAACACTTGTCTGCTGTAGAGCTAAATCTGTTTCATAATTGGTGAATTTCATTTTTTATTATAGTTTTTCTGTTACATTTATTTTTAAGCACTTCAATGAAAAGCAATCATATATATATATATACTGTATATACCAGCAGTCAAAAGTTTTTGAACAGCAAGATGTTTAATCTTTTTTAAAGAATTTATTTACATTTATTTGATCCAAAATACAGCAAAAGCTGTAATACTGTGAAATATTTTTACTATTTAAAATAACTGCTTTCTATGTGAATATCTAAAATATCATTTATTCCTGTAATCAAAGCTAAATTTTCACCATCATTACATCAGTCTTCAGTGTCACATTTGCTGTTCAAGAAACATTATTATCATTATTATTATTATTATTATTGATATTATTGCTGTAACCTTTATTGGTTACACTTTACAATCATTTCACAATTTAAATATTATACAACTATGTTAAACAACTCTTGATTTTAACAAAGAATTAGTAAATCTTTAAATTAACAACTGATAAAATTAGCTAAGATTAATAAATGCTTTAGATGTATTTTTCATTGTTAGTCAATGTTAACTAATGCAATGCAGTTCAATTAGTTTCATTTCAGTGCAATTCAATTTTATTTTATTCAATGCAAAGCAATGCAATTCAAAGTAATTTAATTCATGTCAATGCAGTGCAATTGAATTCTATCCAATTCATTTCAATGCAAAGCAATTCAGTTTAATTTTATTCAATGAAAAGCAATGCAATTCAAATTTTATTCAATTCAATTCATTTCATTTCATTTCAATGTAATGTACTTTATTTTAATGCAGTGCAATTCAATTTAATTTTATTCAATGCAAAGCAATGCAGTTCAAAGTAATTTAATTTAATTTATGTCAGTGCAATGCAATTGAATTCTATCCAGTTCATTTCAGTGCAAAGCAATGTAATTCATTACAATGCAATGCAATTCAATTTAATTTTATTAAATGCAAAGCAATGCAATTCAAAGTAATTCAATTCAATTAATTTCATTTCAATGCAAAGTTAATTCAATCTGATTCATTTAAAATGCAATGCAATTCAATTTAATTTTATTCAGTGCAATGTAATTCAATTTATTTCAATTAATTTAAAAGCAATGCACATCAGTGCAATTCAGTTCAATGTGATTCAAAAGAGTTGGTATATTTATTATTTTTTTTTTTTTTTAAAAGAAATTATAGAAATTAATACTTTTATTTAGCAAGGATGCTGATCAAAAGTGATGATAAAGACATTTATAATGTTACAAACAATTTATATTTCAGATAAATGCTGTTCCTCTGAACTTTCTATTCAATTCTATTGAAAAATTCTACTCAATATAATAAACATGCATTAAATCAGCATATTAAAATGATCATGTGACTGGAGTAATGATGCTAAAAATTCAGCTTTGAAATCACAGGAATAAATTACATTTTAAAATATTTTAAAAAATTACTGTTTTTGCTGTATTTTGGATCAGATAAATGTAGGAGCAGAAGAGACTTTTTTTGACTGGTAGTGTATATATTAAATTGAAACAAAATTTACTTTAAAGAGATATAATAATATAATAATATAATAAATTTCTCTTTTTCTGTCTTACTTCTTTTCATTTGTTTTGTTGTTTTGCTGTCATATTTATATCTTTTTAAAACCATTATACTTGTATGTTTTGATTTTTAATCACTTTTACAAAAACACTTTAAACCAACAATGTATGAAATAAAATATTTTTAAAAAACTGTACTTTTTTATATATAGTTTTTACAAATTTTTACAAATTATAAAAAAATTTTTAAAGAAGAATTCGCTTGTTTTGTTATGAAGGTAAGTTGAATCAACACTGAACTAAACTGAGCTGAATGTTGACGTTATTGTCTTCAGTAGAGCTGCTTTACATCTGAATCTGCTCTATAATTGTTGAATCTTACAGCATTAACACTGTTTATTACTGTGAAGCTGCTTCAACATGATCTGTACTGTAAAACATGTGATTTGACAGATTTGCACACAAACACATTGGCTGTACCTCGTCATCGTTCACGACTCCTCCATCGAACACTTTGGCCACGAGCTCATGACTGACCCGATCCAACAGGAACACAGAACATCTGAGAGAAAGACAGAGAACGCGCTAAAATAACACTCAACATGCCAGAATACATCCATAATATCTGTGTTTCAGCTCAGGCTGCATTAGACTTGTAAATATTTAGAGTCTGCTGACAGTGTGTGTGTGTGTGTGTGTGTGTGTGTGTGTTTGATTAAATGTTACAATATTTGATTGAAGCTAATTGATATTTATGAGGCTGCGGCTCTTGTCATGCTAACAGTTTGGAATTGGTTTGGACGAAACCCAAAACTATCAAACCCATAATGAAGCTTGTGTTTGTGTCTCACATCTCAGCGTTGCTCAGGTTTCTGGCCTCCACGATGATCTCCTGCAGTAATACTGACACGTCATCTGAACGAGACACACAGAGAGAATACGACGTTATTAAAGCTGTGAAGGTGAAGCTTTATTCACATCCAAACATGCAAATGTGCAAACATTAATAATAAAAATTGCAACTGTTCATTGTTAGTTCATGTCAGCTCAGCTCCATAAAAACAATATTAATACTTATTATATTATGCAACTATATTAAACAACTCTTAATTTTAACAGTGTATTAGCAAATCTTAAAATTAACAACTGACCAAATTAGCTAAGATTAACAAATACTTTAGATGTATTTTTCATTGTTCGTCAATATTAACTAATGCAGTGCAATTCAATTCATTTCATTTCAGTGCAATGCAATGCCATTCAATTTACTTTTATTCAATGCAGTGTAATTCAATTAATTTCAATGCAATGCAATTTAATTTAATTCAATTCATTTCACTGTAAAACAATGTAATTCATTTCAATGCAATGCAATTCAATTTAATTTTATTCAGTGCAATTCAGAGTAATTAATTTCAATGCAGTGCAATGGATTTCAAAGTAAGTCAGTTCATTTTGATGTAATTTAATTCAGTTAATTTCAATGTAAAGCAATGTGCTTCATTTCAAAGCAATGCAGAGCAATGCAATTCAAATTCAATTCATTTCAAAGCAATTCAATGCCAATTAAATTCATTTCACTGTAGTGTAATTAATTTTAATGCAATGCAATGCAATTTAATTTTATTCAGTGCAATGCAATGCAATTCAAAGTAATTAATTTCAATGCAATGCAATTTAAGTTTATTCAATTCAATGCAGTTCAAATTCAATTACTTTCAGTGCAATTTAATTTACTTCAATTCATTTCAATGTAAAGCAATGTGATTCATTTCAATGCAACGCAATTCAATTTAATTTTATTCAATGCAAAGTGATGCAATTTAAAGTAATTCTGTTAATTTCAATGCAATGCATTTCAATCCAATTAATTTTGTTTTAATGCAATGTAATTCAAATTAATTTTATTCGAAGCAACGCAATGCAATTTAATTCAATTCATTTCAGTGTAAAGCAATGTAATTAATTTCAATGCAATGCAATTCAATTTCATTTTATTCAATGCAATGCAATGCAATTCAAAGTAATTGAATTTATTTCAGTGAAATGCAATTTCATTCAGTTCATTTCATTGCAAAGCAATGAAATTGATTTCAGTGCAATGCAATTAAATTTAAAACTGTTTCATTCAATTTATCTAATTTCAACTTGTGTAGTTAACTAATGTAACCTTATTGTAAAGTCTTACCACTTTAACCAGCATTAAATTACTAAATAACTGTTAAAAACTTTATAAAGATGCATCATCTAAAACAGCAGCCTAAAACAAACTACAGATGACTGACTAGTATTTAACATTAAGCAGCATCATAAGGCCTGACGACATCAGTAAAAAGCAACGCCGTTTCAGACGTGGAGAACGTTATCAAATAGTAAAGACAGATTATGAAAAGAAACATGTTTGTCTTTGTAATAGCGTCAGTGATGAATCATTCATCAATCAGATCAGGAACATGAATTACGGCGGTAAACACAGTCAGCCAGTGTTGATTCATGCTGACGTTCAGATGTTCTCATGACTCACCGAGGTGCGTGAAGAGGTTTTTAGCCACTTGCAGCAGAGCCTGAGGAACAATACAACAAATAAGAGCCAGAAAACAAGGGTCAGGGCAGGATGTGCTATTCCTGGTGCATTGTGGGATTTTACAGCACTCTGGTTACCTGTGGCACTCCCAGAGCTGTCCATATAGAGTCCATCACACTTTTTTTTCCCAGTATTATTTGGTCAAATCCTATTTCAGATTGTAAATATTTATATATATGTTTGTTTATTTTTAATCACTTATGTAAACATGCTTTTAAAATCCTTTACTGAAACGAAACTACACAGGACTACTCTTTTGAAAAATGTTGGTAACCAAAGAGTTGACGGTAGCCATTGACTTACATAGTATTTTTTTTATACTATAAATATGCCAACATGCTTGAAAATCCTCTTTTTTGTTCAATAGGAAAAAGAAACTCAGAGTGGTTTGGAACAAAATGAGGCTGAGTAAATGAAGACAGATTATTTCTGAGTGAACTGGCCCTTTAAATCAGTTTGTCTTCTTCTCACCTGACACTCAAACTTGAGTTTCTGCTCTTTCTGGAAGGCCAGTGTGCTGGTGAGAACCGTCGACGTGTAACAGAAACAGTGCTGGATCACATGCTCATCCGCCTCCATGTACCTGAAAACACAAACAAACACCACATTAATGCAAAACTAAATATTACATGAGTTGTTTTAATTGACTGTTTTTTTTTAAAGATCAGTGTCATTTAAGCATCACTGACATACTAGTTTGTAATATTTTGGATTAGAATTTTTTTTTTTTCATGTTTTAATTTTTTTCTGTTGCAAGTTTTAATTTTAGTTAATGATTTAGTAATTTTAATATTTTTGTCAGTTTTTTTCTTTTTTTCTTCAATGTATCTATATAGTTTTCATTCATTTTTATTTTTTATTATTTTAATTTATTTTGTTTTATTCATTTTCCTACTTCAAGATAAACTAATTTGAACAAAAATATATTTTTTATATTTTATTTATTTTCAGTTAATGTTAAAAAGTATTTTAATGGTTTTAGTATTAGTTCTTCAAGTTTATTAAAACGTCAAGTTAAACTAATTGAAAATAAGAAATTGTGAATTAAATTGAACTAAAATATTTTTTATATTTCATTTGTTTTCTGTTAATGTTAAAGTAGTTTTTAATGGTTTTAGTTTTAGTTCTTCAAGTTTACTAAAACTTCAAGTTAAATTAATTGAAAATAAAAATCTTGAACTAAAATGAACTACATTTCTTTTAGTTTTAGTTTTTTTTATATTTAATTTATTTTCAGTTAATGTTAAAAAGTTTTTTAATGGTATTAGTTTTAGTTCATGATTACTAAAACTTTAAGTTAAATTAATTAAAAAACAAAAATCTTGAACTAAACTAAATTTTTTATATATATATATTTCATTTATTGTCAGTTAATGTTAAAAAGTATTTTTAATGGTTTTAGTTTTAGTTCATGATTACTAAAACTTCAAGTTTTATTGAATTAAATTGAACAATTTTTTTTATATTTCATTTATTTTCAGTTAATGTTAAAAAGTATTTTTAATGGTTTTAGTTTTAGTTCTAATAAGAGATTAAATAAAATATAAATATTAAAATTAAAATAAACATATAATAAAATGTGATTTTAAAGTGATTAGTTGTTCCAGCAAAAACAGCAATAACATTAAATGAGCATTAAATTAAACATAATCAATAATATATAAAATATATTTCTCTTTCATACATGGTTGTCAAGATCAGTAACTTTGAGCCATTCATCAATCATCTGTGACGCACAAATACAATTTAATAAAATGAAGAATTATGATAATTCGATAGCATACCAGCTACACACACAAACCACAGCGTTTTTATGGGAAATTTGAAAAGAACGACAGAACGAAATGAGACAAACAGATGAAGAGATGAAACGGAGAAGCTCAATATCGAATATCAAATGGTCAAATCAGGCTGTGAAGAATTTCATTTCCGTTATCTCTATACGAGACGTCACGCTTCGGTCCAGACGTCTCAACGCGAGTCTGAGATCGTCTGACACGCGACACATGCGGAGCTGCTCAAAACAGCGAGATCTGATCCGATTGGTGCTTTAATCTCTATCTTCATTATAACATCAGTGTCAGATTCATCCGGCAGTCGGTCAGACGCTTTCCTCTAACATACACACGACCACACACAAGTCAAAATCATTAAGATATTTTAATGTTTTTGGAAGAAGTGGAATCTGTGATACACTACTTTTAAGTTGGAAACAGCTCATCTACATCTTGGATGGCCTGAGGGAGAGCACATTTCATTTTCGGCTGAATCATCCCTTATCCCTTAGACATTTATAATGTTCCAAAAGATTTCCATTTCAAATAAATGCTGTTCTTCTGAACTTTTTGTTCATCTGTGACAGTTTCCATAAACATATTGTGCATAAATGTTTGTTGAGTAGTAAATCAGCATATTAGAATGATTTCTGAAGGATCATGTGACATTGTTACTGGCATGTTGCTAGCATGATTAACAAGTTACTAGCATGTTGGTAGCATGATTAGCAAGTTACTAGCATGTTGCTAGCATGATTAACAAGTTACTAGCATGTTGGTACCATGATTAGTAAGTTACTAGCATGTTGCTACCATGATTAACAAGTTACTAGCATGTTGCTAACATGATTATCAACTTACTAGCATGTTGGTAGCATGATTAGCAAGTTACTAGCATGTTGTTAGCATGATTAGCAAGTTACTAGCATGTTGCTAGCATGATTAACAAGTTACTATCATGTTGTTAGCATGATTAGCAAGTTACTACCATGTTGCTAGCATGATTAACAAGTTACTAGCATGTTACTAGCATGATTAACAAGTTACTAGCATGTTGTTAACATGATTAGCAAGTTAATAGCATGTTACTAGTGTGTTGTTAGCATGATTGACATGTTGCTAGCATGTTTTAACATGATTATCAACCTACTAGCATGTTGTTAACATGATTAGCAAGTTACTACCGGATTGCTAGCATGATTAACACGTTACCAGTGTGTTGTTACCATGGTTAGCAAGTTACTAACCTGTTGTTAGCATCTTGTTAGCATGGTTGACAAGTTACTAGCATGTCATTAGCATGATTACCCAGCTACTAGCATTTTGTTATCATGATTAGCATGTTGTTAAAATGTTGTTAACATGATTATAAAGGTAACTAGAATGTTTTAGCACGATTAGCATCTTGCTAGCATGTTACTAGCCTATTTCTAGCATGTTTCTAATATGATTAGCATGGTTGACAAGTTACTAGCATGTTTCTAGCACAATTAGCATGTTACTAGCATGCTGGCAGCATGTTTCCTGTATGATTAGCATATTGTTATCACGATTAGCATGTTACTAGCCAATTGCTAGCATGTTTCTAGCATGTTGTTAACATGATTAACAAGTTACTAGCATGTTGCTAGCATGATTAACAAGTTACTAGCATGTTGCTAGCATGATTAACAAGTTACTAGCATGTTGCTAGCATGATTAACAAGTTACTAGCATGTTGGTAGCATGATTAGCAAGTTACTAGCATGTTGCTAGCATGATTAGCAAGTTACTAGCATGTTGCTAGCATGATTAACAAGTTACTAGCATGTTGGTAGCATGATTAGCAAGTTACTAGCATGTCATTAGCATGATTACCAAGCTACTAGCATGTTGTTATCATGATTAGCATGATTAGCAAGTTACTAGCATGTTTCTAACATGATTAGCCAATTACTACCATGTTTTTAACATGATTAGCAAGTTAATAGCATGCTTCTAGAATTATTAGCATGTTGCTAGCATGATTACCAAGTCACTAACATGTTACTAGTGTGTTGTTAGCATGATTGACATGTTGCTAGCATGTTTTAACATGATTATCAACTTACTAGCATGTTGTTAACATGATTAGCAAGTTACTAACCTGTTGTTAACATGATTAGCAAGATACTAGCATGCTGGTAACATGATTATCAACTTACTAACATGTTGCTAGCATAATTAACAAGTTACTAGCATGTTGGTAGCATGATTAGTAAGTTACTAGCATGTTGCTAGCATGATTAACAAGTTACTAGCATGTTGCTAACATGATTATCAACTTACTAGCATGTTGGTAGCATGATTAGCAAGTTACTAGCATGTTGTTAGCATGATTAGCAAGTTACTAGCATGTTGCTAGCATGATTAACAAGTTACTATCATGTTGTTAGCATGATTAGCAAGTTACTACCATGTTGCTAGCATGATTAACAAGTTACTAGCATGTTGCTAGCATGATTAACAAGTTACTAGCATGTTGTTAGCATGATTAGCAAGTTAATAGCATGTTACTAGTGTGTTGTTAGCATGATTGACATGTTGCTAGCATGTTTTAACATGATTATCAACTTACTAGCATGTTGTTAACATGATTAGCAAGTTACTACCGGATTGCTAGCATGATTAACACGTTACCAGTGTGTTGTTACCATGGTTAGCAAGTTACTAACCTGTTGTTAGCATCTTGTTAGCATGGTTGACAAGTTACTAGCATGTCATTAGCATGATTACCCAGCTACTAGCATTTTGTTATCATGATTAGCATGTTGCTAAAATGTTGTTAACATGATTATAAAGGTAACTAGAATGTTTTAGCACGATTAGCATCTTGCTAGCATGTTACTAGCCTATTTCTAGCATGTTTCTAATATGATTAGCATGGTTGACAAGTTACTAGCATGTTTCTAGCACAATTAGCATGTTACTAGCATGCTGGCAGCATGTTTCCTGTATGATTAGCATATTGTTATCACGATTAGCATGTTACTAGCCTATTGCTAGCATGTTTCTAGCATGTTGTTAACATGATTAACAAGTTACTAGCATGTTTTCAACATGTTTCTAGCATGATTCTAGTTGTTAGGCGTGTCTAGATAGATTCGAAATATTAGAATGGAGGTTTGCATGAGTTTGAATGAATTAGAAACAGTACAAAGAAGGGAAGCTTGACTGAGCCTCAAAGGATTCTGGGAGTTTAAAATTTGAATTCTACATTTCTACATTTGTTCATTTGAACATTCCGTCAGCGTAAGTCTTTCTCAAACCAGCCTAATAATATTTCACGTTTTGTAACGTGATCACACACCTCTGTCCGCCCAGTTTGTTGAAGGTACACGCCAGCGCCACCACCTGTCCGGTGGCTTGACTGATGACAGGAACACACAGCATCGAGTTCGGCTCGAACCCCAACATGCTGCTCAATAAGCCGCGCTCCTCCTGTACAAACACACACACACACACACACACACACACACACATTCAGTGCGTCGTGCATGAGCTCCATCAGGATTAAAGTGAAGAATAGTGACAGTTTCTGTTCCAGCTCAATTCATTTAACACAGATCATCTGTCTGTGCTGATAATTAGCTGGTTTTAGAGCTGTCAGCTGGGACTCAATCAAAAAGCTCTATTATTATCAGCAGCTGTGTGTGTGTGTGTGTGTGTGTGTGTGAGTGTGTGTGTGTGTGTGTGTGTGTGTGTGAGAGTGTGTGAGTGTGTGTGTGTGTGAACTGACCTGGCTGACGTCCTGTAGTGTAATGGATTTCTTTGTCTCCACCACCTGCCCGAAGCGACCGAACATAAGCTGTATAGAGAGAAATGGTTATATACTGCTGAGAAACTGCTGTATTTCACACACACACACACACACACACACTTATGCATTTGGCAGATGCTTTTATCCAGAGCGACTTACACTGCATTAAATTTGATTTAAACCCATGAGTTTGGAGTTGCTGTTTGAGTTACGGAAACACACACAAATAACAAATGAGAAGAAAAACTTACTGGAAAACTGATTTCCTCCTCCAAAACTTTATCACCGACAACCTGCAGAGAAAATACACTGTAAGTGTGTGTGTGTGTGTCAAATGTCAAAAAGTTGTTTATTTGTCACATAGTGAATCAGCAGTGATATTTTTATGCCATTTTACCTGTGCATCTGGAAAACTTAAACTAAAGTTTAAGTAGAAAAAAGTTTATGCTCAACAAAGTTTATGCTGCAAAAAAACTGATATATTTTAAGAATTTAAAACAGCTGTTTCCTATGTGTATATGTGTTCAAATGTGATTTATTTCTGTGATGCGCAGCTGAATTTTCAGCATCATTACTCCAGTCTTCAGTGTCACATGATCCTTCAGAAATCATTCTAATATACTGATCTGCTGCTCAACAAACATTTCTGATTATCAATGTTGAAAACTAGGATGGTGTTTTAGTGCCATGTAAAAAAAACAAAAACAAATCTAAGATTACGAGATTAAAGTCGTAATATTTCATGAATAAAGTCGAAATTATGAGAATAAAGTCGCTACAAGAATAAGTATTTCAACTTTATTCTCTTAATACTTTGACTTTATTATCATAATATTTCAACTTATTCTCAGAACATTTCAACTTTATTCTCAAAATATTCCGACTTTATTCTCATAACATCTTGTACTTTAGACTTTTTTCTCATACTTATTTCGACTTCATTCTCATTAACTTTATTCTTGAAATATTCCAACTTTATTTTCATAACATTTCCACTTTATTCTCAAATTATTTTGACTTTATTCTCAAATCATATAAACTTTATTCCCGTGGTATTTTGATTTTATTCTCTAAATATTCCAACTTTATTCTCGTAACATTTCGACTTTATTCTCTAAGTATTTTGACTTCATTCTCTTAGTATTTTTTACTTTATTGTTGTATCATTTCCACTTTATTCTCAAATTATTTCAACTTTATTCTCATAGTATTCAACTTTATTCTCGAAATATTCCGACTTTATTCTCGTAACATTTCGACTTCATTCTTGTAGTATTTCGACATTATTCTTGTAGTATTTTCACTTTATTTGTGAAATATCCAGACTTTATTTTCAAAAAATTTCGACTTCATTGTCGAAGTATTATTTGCTTTATTCTCGCAGCATTTTAACTTTATTCTCATAGTATTTCCACTTTATTCTCAAATCATATAAACTTATTTTTTGTAGTATTTCAACTTTAATCTCTTAATATTTTGACTTTATTCTCGTAGTATTTTTTATTTTATTCTCAGTGTTTTGACTTGAGATATTCTGACTTTATTCTCATAACATCTCGTAATTGAGACTTTTTTCTCATAATTATTTCGACTTTATTCTCATCATTTCGACTTTATTCTCAAATTATTCCGACTTTATTCTCGTAACATTTCTACTTTATTCTCATAGTATTTTGACTTTATTCTCTAAATATTCCAACTTGATTCTCGTAACATTTCGACTTTATTCTCGTAGTGTTTTTTACTTTATTCTTGTAGCATTTCCACTTTATACTCAAATTATTTCAACTTTATTCTCGTAGTATTTCGACATTATTCTCAAATCATTTAAACTTATTTTTTGTAGTATTCCAACTTTATTCTCTAATTATTTCAACTTTATTCTCATAGTATTTTGACTTTATTTATTAGTTCAAAAGCACAAAGCTTATTGCTATTATTGGGGGGCTGACACACTGCAAATAGGCCTAATGCAGCAATGGTGAGCAGAAAAGACAATCTATGAGTGTCACCTGACAGAATAGTTGGTGATTGTCTTCAGACACGAGCAGTAAACAGCAGCACTGCGACTGAGTTTCTGTCTGCAACTGAAACACAAAATCACACACATCCTCATGTCATTATTACAAACCATCATGACAACAGATGATGAAATACTATACATATTGACCACAAAAATAAAAGTTTCCATGATTTTTAAAGACTGTATTGCTTTTCTTGACATTTCTAATTCTCATTATTTTCATATTCCCTATTAAATGCTGGTAAATTGTATGACATTCTTCCCTCTGCTTTAACGCATTTGATTTTCTGTCCATCTGGATGTTGTGGATCACAGAATGACTAAACCGCACATTAACGCCAGCAAACAAAACCGGCACAGAAACGAAACTAAACCGCAGGAAGATCTGACAGCACCACATTAAATCAGACATAAATACAAACAAATGGAGTGTCATGTCAGGAGCTGGAAGCTGAAAGAGGAAAAGAGAAACGCAGACGGCTGTTCGGCCTCTTTACCTTCTGCAGTGATTTATTCGGAAAGGCGACAGACAACATTCATTTCTCAAACCAGCAATTCGTAAAATGTTTTCCCTTAATTCAGATTGAACGGCGTAATGTAATCATATCATTTCAGGGATTATTGCATTCTGGAGACGAAATTGTGTTCGGCAATAACACAGAAAGGGGTTACGACTCAAACGTCTTTGTGTGTAGGGCAGCTATACGTCATCAGTGTCATTTATGCAGGACACAACAAACAAAATAAAATAAAATAAAATAAATAATAAAATAAAATAAAATAAAAAAGGGTGTTTAATAATAAAATAAAATAAAATAAACAACCGTTTCAATAAACTCATGAGTTATGTTGAATAAAATATGACTGTTATTAATATAACACATAACTTAGCAGATAATATTATTAAGATAATAAAAATAAAAAGGAAAAATAAAATAAAAAAACAAAATAATATAATATAAATTACAAAACAGTCAGTTTAATAAAATAAAACAAAACAAAACAAATTAAAATAAAATAAAAGGCAGTTTAACAACATAAAATAATAAAATAAAATAAACAACTGTTTCAATAAACTCATGAGTTATGTTGAATAAAATGTGACTGTAAACCAGGCAGTTGATCAAATAAAATAAATAAAATAAAATAAAATAAAATAAAATAAAATAAAATACTAAAAAAGGCAGTTTAATACCATAAAATATTAAAATAAAAAATAAAATAAACAACTCTTTCAACAAACTCACGAGTTGTGTCGAATTAAATACTGATATATTTTATTATATATGTTATTCATAAAAACAGAAAACTAGGCAGCTGATAAAATAAAATAAAAACATAAAATTGAAAAATAATAAGATAATAAAAATAAAAAAGGAAAATAAAAGACAAAATAACATAATACAAATTACAAAACAGTTTAATAAAATAACAATAAAATAAAATAACAAACAGTTTAACAACATAAAATATCAAAATAAAATAAACAACTGTTTCAATAAACTCATGAGTTATGTTGAATAAAATGTGACTTATTAATAACACACAAAACCAGGCAGTTGATAAAATTAAATTAAACAAAATTAAATTAAATTAAAAATAAAAACAAAAACAGACAGTTTAATAACATAAAATAAATAAATAAATAAATAAATAAATAAATAAATAAATAAAATGTGACTGTTATAAATAAAAACACAGACCTATATATATATATATATATATATAAAACAGGAAAATAAAAATATATATAATATATCATATAAATTGCAAAACAGTCAGTTTAATACAAATAAAATAAAATAAAATAAAATAAACATGTTTATTAGAGGGTCAATATGGAACACATTTATGTAAGTATTCAAATATCACAAATAAACAAATATTGTTTTTGTTTCTTGAATGTTTTAGATGAATATAAGAGTACATATAAAGTTTAATAAGTGTCACAAATGAAAAAACATAAATGACACATCATAAATATTTTGTACACAATCTTGACTAGTTTAAAACGGTTGCTTTGAATGTATTTGATAATGTGATTCAAAGATGTTTTAAAAAGACTAAAACTGAAAACAAACACAAAAACAGAGTGTGTGTATGTGTGTGTGTGTGCGTGTGTGTGTGTGTTCCTTCCTCACTACAATTGAATTGAAACAATCTGAATAAATACAGATAAGCTTATTATGCAAATGATTCTTCAGGCACTGACCTGTAGAACACAAATCACACACACACACACACACACACACACACACACACTTTCATTTCCGTAACAGCGTGCAGCAATAAACATGATGACTGTAAGTGAACATAAATCAGCCGTCTGGCTCCAAACTCATCTGCTGATCTGACTGCATTTGGATTTGTTCCTTCTTGTGGATTTAATGCGTCAAAAACATTTTTTCTTGGTTATGCATTAACATTAAGGAAATATTTTGGAGACATGATGGGAACATTAACTTTGGAGGAACATCCAACAAAACTATTTCAGAAAATAAATAATCCTTGATCATTGGGTAAAAGTGTCGTTCACTGATCTGTTTTCCTCATTTACTCCAGTGAGAGTCCTGTGTGTTTATGTATGAGGAAATAAAATGTCATTTTTGCATGACACAAGAAAATCAGAAGTAAAATAAAAAAAGAATAATAAAAATAAATAAATAAAACAAACAAACAAATAAATAAATAACAGTTTTAAAACAAAATTAATTATTTAATTAAAATTTATAAAATGAAATAAATAAAAGTGTTTGGCAATAATACACAAAAGGGCCATGACTCAAACGTGCACAGCAGGTACAGGTGATGAATGTCATTTGTGCATAACACAACAAAAACAGAATAAAATAATAAAACAACAACAACAACAACAAAAAAAAAAAAATAAAATAAAAACAAAAAAAAAAAAAAAAAAAAAAAAAAAGTCATTTATACATGAACCATACAACAACAACAACAACAAAAAATAAATAAATAAATAAATAAAAAATAAAAATAAATAAATTAAATATCGTTTGGCAACAAAACAGTATAAAATAAAATAAAATAATATAGTTTGCCAATAATACAGAAAAGGAGCATGTACAGCTGATAAATGTCATTTATACACAACATAACAAAAATAAAAAATTAAATTAAATTAAATTAAATTAAATTAAATTAAATTAAATTAAATTAAATTAAATAAATATTGTTTAGCAACAGTATAAAATAAAATAAAATAATAAAACAAAATATTGTTTGGCAACAAAAACAGAAGAAAATAAAATAAAATAAAATAAAATAAAAATAGTTTGGCAATAAAACAGAAAAGGAGCATGACTCAAACTTGCACAGCAAGTACAGCTGATAAATGTCATTTATACACAACATAACACAAATAAAAAAATAATAAAATAAAAAAATAAAATAAAATATATTGTTTTGCAACAAAAACAGAATAAAATAAAATAAAGTAAAATAAATAAAAAATGTTTAGCAATAATACAGAAAAAACAGAAAACGTGCACGGCAAGTACAGGTGATGAATGTAATTTACACAGGACACAACAAAACTAAACTAAATTAAATAAACTAAACTACACAAAAATGTTCTAAGAATGCTTTGCTAACACTCACAAGTTATGAAGGCATTATTTCTGAGTGTTCAGTTTATATATATATTTTTTTCTTGGTTTTGTGATTGTTAATGGAACATTCCATTGTATCATTTTGCAAACAATGTGGAATGTTACTTTCAAATGTTCTGAAACATTTAAAAAAAAATGTTACTTTTAAAAAATGTTACATGAAAGTCCAACTGAAACATTTCAGAAAAAAAACTAAAAAATTTCATGAACGTTCCACGTTTTTTATTTAAGCAATGTTTTTATGCTAATGTTTTAAGAATATTATTAAAGCTCTGATAACTTTGAATGATGGTTTCATTAATGTTACTGTAAGAATGTTTAGGGAGCACAACTGTGCTGTCTTCACATGCAGTCTATGTAGGGAGCTCACTAGGTTTGGAAACAGAGCTGTTGCGTGCAAAACAACTAATTCTGTTCTGTCCAAGTCTAATGACTCTAAACAGAAGTGTTTGTGCGTGTAAATGTAAGTGTGTGTTTGACTTGAGACTGAGGTTAATTGTTTTGTGAGCTTGTTTCTTTGCGTAGTTGTAATTTAATAAGAGTCCAGAGGGACTGTAGATCAGTGACCTTCACGAGGAGCTGCAGGCGTCTCAATAACACTTTTATCAGAATCTCAGCCGTAAATAAAAGCCAGCCGACCTTCCTCATTCATAAACACACAGGACTCTCCCCGCAATAAATGAGGAAAACAGACCCGTTCTGCTGGAACGGCGCTTTTTCACTAGACAACCACCTTATTTCCGTGTTTTATACTGTTATATACTTACATAATTGATGACTTTCAGCTGGAGGGAGGCGGCGTCCAGATCGTACAGCTCGCCTGTCAATCAAACATTAGTTACATTACGTCACACAGAATGTCAAACGCTTTCATTTTGCAGTTCTTCAAGGCTACACAGGTGTGTGTTGTGTAAGTGTGTTTGTTTGGCATGTTTCTTACCGCACAGCCGTAGGATCTTGCGGTCGAGCTCTCTGTAGTCCTCCGGCTGTGCGCTGGCTTTGGGCTCCGCTGGTGCATTGTGGGATTGAGCGTATGGCCGTTTGGAGCATCTCTGAACATCTCTGACTCGCTTACAAGCCACGGTGAGCTGACGGGACACACGCACACAGTATAAACAGTGTTACTTGCAATTGGGATTGTTTATCCAGGAAGTGTATATCTGTGTAAAATCACAGCCATGCTGATAAAGAGCAACATCACATGGCTACGAGTGTGATATTGCATTTATACAACAGTTTTGATGACAGAAGTGTGTAAATAAATAAGAAACAACCACTGAGAACTACTTCCTTCAAACCTGCTAAAGCCTCAGTTACTAAATCGAAAACGTCACTTTAAAACTAGTGATGAAGGAACGTTGAGTTGCTTTATTAAAAGCTTACTGCATTACTGTGTTATGTAGAATATAATGAGACTGAGCGAGTGTGATTACCTGCATCTGATACAGCATTCATTCTTCAGCTTAATATTCACAATAAAACATTCGTTTGAACGGAGAGCGATATCTGAGTAGTACTATCTTTTCATCTGTTAAGGGTGATTTCTGATGATAGCGTTGCTCTGTGCATTTGTTGGCTGATCTTACAAGCTGTTGTTGAAAGTAAAAATATCTTCCTTGTTTACAACCCTGTTTCATTCTCTTTCAATATAAAAGTGTTTACTGCTGACTCACTCTTAAAAACAGTTTCTTGTTGCCGTCTGATGGCGGAAAAATGTAACTTAAAACAGTATAAATAAAATACTTTTATTGAATACTACTATTATTTATATAAAATATTTATTGAACAGGTTTGAAATGGCACAAAGGAAATTAAAAAATGACAGAAAGTTAATTTTTGATAAATTACCCCTTTAACCAAGACTTTTATTTTATTATTTTTAGTATTAATAAAATATTATTATTACAGCATTTATTAATACTTTATTTTATTTAGCTATTTATTAATTATTTTAATTTTATATGTTATATGTTTTAGTAATAGAAATACATTTTTGTTGGTTTATTAGTCGGTTTTGTCAGTTACTTTTTGTTGTTTATTTATTTGTCTTTGTTTAAATTGTATTTAATTTTTAAAATTTAATTTATATTTTTAGATTTATTAATTTTAGTACTTTAATAGTTCATTTTAATTAAAACTAAAACAAAAACTATTAAAAATAGTTATTAAAAATAAAAAATAAACAATTATATATACATATATATATATATGAAAATTGAATATTTATTTGAAATATATATATATATACATTTCATCTATCTATATATATATATATATATATATATATATATATCAAATAAATATTCAATTTTCATTTAGTTTAACTTGATGTACTAAATAACTAAAACTATATAAAAATGAAAAAAAATATAATTTCAAAAACTATACAGACATTAAAAAAAATTACAATTACAAAAAAGTGACATGACAGTGGAAAATATTAAAATAAAAATATTAACAAAAATTGTAATAGTATTCCATTGATATTAAAATAACACTGCTTCAAATTAACCTTTAAAAATCTGAAATTTGACATTTATTTATTCAAACATACTTTTATAATTAACCTTAATTAAGCTCCCTCTAGTGTTTTATTATAGCTAACTAACCAACTGTAAACACTGGATAACTTTTGTGCAGTAAAGTGTAATGTTAAGTAACATATTAATCACAAGCTGTTTTATTTGACGTCTTTTTTTTTTTTGTTGTTGAAACAATGATTTAGTAATTCAATGAGACATGATGCATTTCGGTAAGTTGTACTGTATTTTTAAACATATTGATTTATGTTTATTTCACGCTGTAGAGAGACTCGCGCTGCTGCTTAAACTGAAGATACAGCGATCCGTCACGCCACATTTAAGAGTGTCAAAACAACATTTAATTTTGAATTTTGCACAAAAACTGCCATTGTTTGAGAGCTGAGACTGCTTGTTAAAAGCAACAAACGCACAACACTCTTTGCAATTAGATCGGAAGTGCGCTACAAATAATGTAATCAGGGTTGCCAGATTTTCACGACAAAACCCGCTCAATTGCTACTCAAAAATAGCCCAAAACTAGCTCAACTATGTTTTGGAGTAACATTTGCATTCCAGGGGGTAAAATTACACATTTTGGCAGGGTTCCTCTGGTAAAATTCATTATTGGGGTCACTTCAACCCGCAGACATGAAAAACAACCTGTGGCAACAGTGTTAAAGTAGCCCAATTCTGCTGGAAAATCACAGACTTGGCAACACTGAATGTAAGGTTAAATGAGCGAAAACAGCAGATCTGGCAACCCAAGCCATTTGACTTACAGGTGATTCATAGGGTCAAATTTAATTGTGTTAATGCGTTATTATTATAGCATTATATAGTAATATGTCATGTGGTGCGACCATGATTTATATTAAAATGAATTAATTTGCTTAACATGCTAAACATTTTTTAGATGTTCTCAGTAATTCAAGTATTTGCATTTGTTTTGAGTTTTTGTAATTAACGATCTCATATTTTTGTTTTATAATTTTAGAGTTTCCTTCTTAAATGTAGTTAGCAGACTTATTTTTAAATTGCATAAAACTGATAATGTTTTGAAAATCAAAAAAAGTTTTAAAATCAATTAAGCAATTAAACCCAAGCCATTTGAACTACAGTTGATTCATAGGGTCAGATTTAATTGTGATAATGTGTTATTACTATAGTATTAACTCACAAGAAACATTTAAAGTCTGACATTTTTTTCACACCCTTTTAATTACAGGATATAATCGGCTCTGATCATTGCCTGTTTTTAAATATAGTTTTTTATAACATATCAGCCAATACCAATTATATTCATGTATTTCTGTATGTTAGTAACGTTTTAGCTTTTAAAAAGTTTTTAAAAAATACAGCATTGTGCTCAGTTGAAAAGGAAGGTCGTTTGAGAGTTTGAGCAGCTTGAATACAACGAATACAAACATGTATTTTCTTCCATTTTAAACTCATATTGATTTTATCCTTCACCTCCGAGCACAAACTGAGGAATGAACTATGTTTCGTTTACTCATCTCATTCCTTTGATCTGCAAAGACAAGAAATGGAATCTCAGTACCTTTTTTCTGATCTTCACATTTATTTTCATAAAAGGCCAAATAACTCTGACTGTTTCTGAGCGGCCTTCAGATTTACTGCCTGTTCAGATCTGTTTTATTTTCTCTGTCATGTTCGTGATCTTTTCTGAACGGCACACGCGCTCTTTAGTGAACGCTGCAAGGGCAAACGCAGCTAATGGAGGACGACAGTCTTTCATTTCTCTGCTTCTGTTCCTCTGGCTCACAGAAACACATCAGACGTTTAATTAACAGAAGGACACTGCGGCACAGTTTAACCATACGACACCAGAGTGTATATAACCACATCTGAAGAGTGTTTGACAGTGACTATACTGACATCAGAGCTGTTACTATATTGTGTTTTAATGCCACTGGATTGACCAATCAGAGGACAGGATCATCAATATGACATTAGAAACACACCAAGCTTCTATTCAACATGTGACTGTAATGAAATATATTGTTTCAACTTATAAATCTCTTGAGTGATTTTAGTGTTTTTTCATCTTGATGAATTGGCCAAAACCTTAAAAACTGTCATGTGGTGCGACCATGATTTATATTAAAATGAATTAATTTCCTTAACATGCCTAACATTTTTTAGATGTTCTTAGTAATTTAAGTGTTTAGAAACAAAGTATTATTTTTAGATCGGATTTATTATTAGATCGGAAGAGCGCTAAAAATAATGTAATCAGGGTCGCCAGATTTCCACAACAAAACCCGCTCAATTGCTACTTAAAAGTAGCCCAAAACTAGCCCAACTATGTTTTGGAGTAACAATTGCGTGCCACATTTTGGCAGGGTTTCTCTGGTAAAATTCATTATTGGGGTCACTTCAACCCGCAGACATGAAAAACAACCCCTGGCAACAGTGTTAAAGTAGCCCAATTCTGCTGGAAAATCACAGACTTGGCAACACTGAATGTAATGTTAAACAAAGGAAAACTGCAGATCTGGCAACCCAAGCCATTTGAACTACAGGTGATTCATAGGGTCAAATTTAATTGTGATAATGTGTTATTACTATAGCATTATATAATAATATGTCATTTTATTTATATTAAAATGAATTAATTTCCTTAACATGCTTAACATTTTTTAGATGTTCTCAGTAATTTAAGTGTTTAGAAACAAAGTATTTGCATTTGTTTTGAGCTTTTGTAAATAACGATCTCATATTTTTGTTTTATAATTTCAGAGTTATAGTTAGCAGATAGTTAGCAGACTTATTTTTACATTGCATAAAACGGATAAAAATGTTTTAAAAATACCATTTATGTAAGCATGCAGTGATTCATATTTCAATCACAGAAATGAGATATTTTATTTTTATTTTAATACAGTTATTCCTATTATTGGTCGCACCACATGATGAGTGGTCGCTCCAAATGATGCAAAGGCCTTATATCATTAAAAAGCTATTTAAAGAGAAAGTATCCCAATTCTGCTGGAAAATCACAGACTTGGCAACACTGAATGTAATGTTCAATGAAGAAAAAATGCAGATCTGGCAACCCAAGCCTACATAAATAATATTAATAAATAAATAATAACCCAAGCATATAATAATATGTCATGTGGTGCGACCATGATTTATATTAAAATGAATTAATTTGCTTAACATGCTTAACATTTTTTAGATGTTCTCAGTAATTTAAGTGTTTAGAAACGAAGTATTTGCATTTATTTTGAGTTTTTGTAAATAATGAGTTGCCTTCTTAAATGTGGTTAGCAGACTTATTTTTAAATTGCATAAAACTGATAAAAACCTTTTAAAAATACCATTTACCTAAGCATGCTGTAGCAGTGATTCATATTTCAACCACAGAAATGAGATATTTTATTTTTATTTTAATACAGTTATTCCTATTATTGGTCGCACCACATGATGCAAAGGCCTTATATCATTAAAAAGCTATTTAAAGAGAAAAGTGCAGCACACAAACTAAAATAAAGTTTTATATATTTACTAAAATAAAGTATTTTATGTATATAAACCATCAATTGAACATTAAAAAACAAAAACTTTTTTGTTTATAATGGAAAACACTCCATCGCACTGGTCGCACCACATGATATTTCAATTTCAGTCAAAATTCACAAGCACAGAATTGGCCAGCTAAAACACGCTAGCTTCCCACAAAAGGTCACTATGAAATTTATAATAAAAATAAACACTTGTTGAAATAACTTTATATTCATAGTTTTTTTTAGGTCATACCACATGACATCCAAATGTGGGAACTACATGCCAGCCATTAAAAAGTTTATCTCTTTTCCAATTTTGAAAGAGAGTTACAAACCTGTTTGATGCTTCCATGGGTCATTGGCAAACTGCTATTTGATGCAATAAGTCCTATCTTTGGATGGATTTCAACATAAAAGTCCCACAATGGTAGTTTCTTGATGGTCACACCACATGATTTTCATAAAATGGAAATCATCGGACGAAGTTTGTTTGTATATTATGATGGAAATATAAATACAAATGCTTAGCGATTTTATACAGAATTACAAAATACTTTGGAAATCATAACAAATAGTACAGAAAATTAATCATAATAAATTTAGGGTCATTTTAAAGACGTTTCCAAAACAACAGTTATGGCGGGACGGTCGCACCACATGATATTTTGACGCCTTAAATAACAGAAAAATTGCAAATAACGTCACGTCATATATATATATATATATATATATATATATATATACATGAAGGAAAAATGTATACAAATTTATGAAGAATAAAAAAAAGAAAATTTTTTTTTGTGTGATATTACTGTAAAATAATTATATAAGGTAAAGAGAGTTCATGTTATTTTAGGGGGAAAATGCTAATAAATAAATAATAAAATAGTTTAAAATGTATAGTTTCTGCTTATAAATCTCTGATGTTTCTTTCTTGTTGTTTTCATTTGTTATTTGTTTGCTCTCTTGTTTTTGCTCTGGTCTTGAGATGCTTTTAAAGCGTCTGATGTTAAATTGCTTCTCTAATCAACAGAATCAAAGCTCTGTGGAGTGTGTGTGTGTGTTCTGATGATGAGGATGAGGATGATGATGATGATGGTGGTATGATGAAAGCTTTCGGACCCTTATCACCTCAAATAAAACCTGAGAGATGGAGGCGGTTTGGCTTTTGACTCAGCGAGAGAAAGATGAGGATGAAAGAGCTCTTATTGAACTACACCACAGATTGTGCACAAATACTCCTGTAAGGAGGCCTATTTAAGGCTTTGAATTCAAATAATGCGTTCTTATGGATCTATTCACACCGGGGATGAAGATCTATTTGTGTACTTTTATTTATTTATTTACTTTATTCTTGGTTTCATCTCTGCTTTGATTTGATTTTCTGGTTAGTTCTTCAGGTGAACGGGCCTTAAACTGGGTTGTTACGGTACAGAAAAAGAAATGAAAGAAAATAACAAATGAAAAAGCTTCTTCTGACAATGTCTGTAAAATATCATTTTACACTAGCTATCAATAAATGTGGTACTATGGTAAATGTCAGTAAAGTAGAGAAAGTTAATCTTATCCTTTGGAGGAAAATATAAATAAAAATAAATAAATAAAATAAAAATGATTTTTTTTTTTCCAGTAGTAGCATGGCAAATTTCTGAAAAATAAATAACATTTTTATTTTAAAAAATGTAATAAAACAAAAATTTAAAAAAATTGATTGTTTAACAGTAAAGTATCACAATAAATTTGTGTAAGCTAATATTATTCCTTTAGAAAAATAAATAATTAAATAAACAAAATAATAAAAGAGTGAATAAAATAAATAACATTCATATTATACTATGGTAATTTTTGTAAGGTCAAGAGAGCAAATCTTAGTCTTTGAAAAAAAAAATAAACAAGAATATATAAATAAAAAAAATAAAAATATATAAAAAGCTAGAAATAGCTAATCCTAATTTTTGAGAAAAAAAAAAAAAATCATTAAATTTTTTTAAAAACTGATACTATGGTAATTTTTGTAAGATCGAAAGAGCAAAAAAAAAGAAAAAAAAAGAAAGAATATTATATATATATATATATATATATATATAAAATATATATTTTATTATCATATTACAGTAAACTTATGCCAGAGAAATAGTTACTCTTAGTTTTTTGAGAAAATAAAATAAAAATAATAAAAAACTTAAAAATAAATAAATAAAGTTCATTTCATTTTTCAAAAACTGATACTATGGTAATTTTTGTAAGGTCAAGAAAAAATAAACAAAAATAACCCTATAACAATAAAAACAAAATAAATATAAATAAAACATTTTATTATCATGTTACAGTAGTAACAAAAACTGCAAAATAAATAAATAAATAAACAAAATAAATTTAAAGTAAATTTAAATTCAGTAAGGAATTTAGCTACTTTTATTCTGTGGGGAAAAATAAACAAAATTTAATTTTAAGTAATAAAAATGGAATAAAATAAAAATAAAACGAATGTGGTACTGTGGTACATTTCTTATTCTTTAAGGAAATAAATAAATATTTAATATCTAATGTTAAAAAATCATTCTGCCGTAGTAACAACAAGTGGTACTATTGTATTTCTGTAAGATAGAGAGAGCACATTTTATTCCCTGGAGAAAAAACAAAACAAAAACAAGATGTCCTTAAGTTTTCCGTGTCTGTGTGTTTCTGTGTGGATGACTGTGAGGAGTGTGTGTGTGTGTGTGTGTGTGTCTTACATGTTTCTCCAGGATGTTGAGGTTTTGTTCATCTTGTTCTGTCAGCGGTTTACAGCAGAGCTGTTGAGAGAGCGACACACACCACGAGTCAAATAAATCACACAATTCATTATATCCTTCAGCAAACGACCTGCTCTATTTCTGCCATCTCTCCCTCTCTCTGGGGAAACGCTCCATTTGCTTTGGGGGTCACACTGTGACCTTTGACCCCACGTCCGTCTGCAAGAGTCCCAGAGAGACACTCAACACACACTCACACACCTTTCCCTTGAGACACAATACTGATCTAACAGAGCGGATGCTAAAACACTGAAATGAAGCCAAACAGCCGCTGTGATCCACACACCAGTGCTGTCTGTACATGCAGCAAATTAAAAGCCATCAAGGAGGCATTAAATTGATCAAAAGTGACAGTACAAAATGTTTATATTTCAAATAAATGCTGGTCTTTTGAACTTTCTATTCATCTGTGAATCCTGAAAAATAAAACATATGACAGTTTCCACAAAAATATTAGCGGTTTTTAACACTGATCATCATCAGAAATGTTTGTTGAGCAGCAAATCAGTATATTAGAATGATTTGACACTGAAGACTGGAGTAATGATACTAAAAATTCAGCTGCGCATCACAGAAATAAATTACATTTTAACTGATATTCATGTAGAAAGCAGATATTTTAAATTGCAGTAATATTTCAGAATTTTTACAGTAGTTTTGATCAAATAAACACAGCCTTGGTGAGCAGAAGAGACTTTAAAAATACTTTCAAAAACCTTACCGACCCCAAACTTTTAAGGGAATTAAACCTTTTAGGTGATTTTAAACTAGGCATGTGGAAAATTATGCATTTTAATAAATGACTAAATATTTCACCAAATAAATAATATATTTATTATTAATTCAACATATGAATATTTGGATTTTGACAATAACTGTTTTGAACTGATAAATTCAACAAAAAAACCTTACACTTATTTAATCTTGTTGGCAAGCCAACATTTCTTATTTTCGTTTACAGTATGTTGAAATATTAAAATAACTATAAGTAAAATACATAAATAAATAAATAAATAAATAGAA
Organism: Labeo rohita; assembly: GCF_022985175.1. NCBI lineage: Eukaryota > Metazoa > Chordata > Actinopteri > Cypriniformes > Cyprinidae > Labeo > Labeo rohita. Next base: position 38,020,934 of record NC_066883.1, read on the forward strand.
ATTAAAAATATTATATAGACATATTTAAAAATAATAATAATAACAAAATGTTTAAAAAAAAAACTAAAAACTTAAAAATTTACGTGAAAATATAAAACATAAAAAAAATCTAAATCAAAATATTATCAAAAATATAATTTGTAAAAAGAACACCAATTCAAGAAGGAGAATTCAATGCAAAATCTTTTCTTTGAGGTTGATGGTGTTTTGATCAAATAAATGGAGCCTTGGTGAGCAAAAGAGACTTAAAAACATTTTTATTTTTTTTTTATCTTACCAACCCCAAACTTTTAAGGGAATTAAACCTTGTAAGTGACCGATTTTAAACTAGACATGTGGAAAATTATGCATTTTAATAAAAGTAATAATATTTTGGTAAATATTTTACCAAATAAAAAATATATACCCATTATTAATTAAACATAAATGTTTTGAAATGTATGAATGCAGAGTTATTATTATCATTAACTTAACTAAAACAAGAAACATTTTCATAACTTAAAAAAAAAATAACATTTGACTTACACCAACATTTCTTATTTTTGTTTATAGTATGTTGAAGTACTAAAATAACTGTAAGTAAATATATATATATATATATATATATATATATATATATATACATATATATAAATCATATATAAACATTTAAAAAAAAAACTAATAAAAATGTCAAAAAATTAAAACAAAAGTAAGGTTAAGTAAAAAATAAATAAATAAATAAATAAACACTATATAGACATTTTAAAAAATGAATAAAAATGACAAAAAATAAATTTAAAATTAAGGTGAAAACAAAACATAAAAATAAAATCTAATTCAAAATATTAACAAAAACTACAATTTGTAAAAATAACACCAGTGCAAAAGCTCTTCTTTGATACTGACGCTACTTTAAATGCTTTATGCCGTTTAACAAATACAGAACCGTTTCTAAATTCATCCTCTTTAAGACTGACCGCTCTGAAAACACTCAAACATCCACCGTAACTCTGTTCATCATACGAGCGGCTCTTCACATGTGAATCACAAGCGCAGGTCGAGTGTGTAATAAGTTCAATCTGCTTCACATCTGACCCCAATTTTTGCCGCTGCGATTTTCAAGCACAGCAGATGATTGCAAAACAATTTGCACGACGGATCATCATTATGTGCAAAACAACAAAGCGGATGAGACTTTTGTTGCCTTGCACTATTTTCCATTTCTTTTTCATGCCATCTTCTATTTTTCAAATTGTTAAAGCTCTCAAGAATCTCTAAACGCGCCCTTGATCCGATCCGTCACAATCGTTTCTCTTTTACGACGCGGCACGGCCGCCGCAATAAAGCGTCTCCCCTGCACTCAAAAATCTCATAAAATCATAACGTTTTATTACTCAATTAGAAATAAACACTTTAATTGGACTAATGTCGCCCGTAAAACCGCAACATTAGGCTGCTCGTTAAAAATAACGAGCTATAACGAATTTCAAAGGGAGGAATCGCACGACGTTCGCTGATTCGCCGGTTCAGAGGTGAGACGAGCAAATCACAGCCATAATTACAGCACTATTGTGTGTGAAATTACAGTACAACTCACCAGAATCAGACAGATCACCTTCCCTTCATCACGGTCCACCAGAGGAATGATGAGCGCTGAAAACACACACAGACAAATCAATGCAGCAATGCAATAGTCCAGAAATGAACATCTACTGTTAACTTTCTCACCCTCAGGTCACACTTTTTTTCCTCAGTAAAGAAGATTTTTAGCTGAAAGCGTGCTCTTTGGTGATTCATGTAATGCAAGTCAATGGGTACCGGCACTTTGAGAGTCTGTGGTACTATGATAAACACTGTAAAAAACAATCTGTTATAATTTTACGTTCAGTCTACTCAAAGAGGTTTAGTCAGCATGAAATGTTAAATTGTACTATTTGACAACTTTGATGTTTGAGTTGATTCAACCTAAATGTTTAAGGCAGCTGGGTAACAAACTTAATTTTTAGTTCAGTCTACTCAGATATCTAAGTTGTCACTTAGTGAAACTTAATATTTTTAGTTGACTGAACTTAAAATTTTAAGGCACATTTTAAGTTGACTCAACAAATTATTATTTTTTTTACAGTGAATGTCTGTGAGGTAGGGAGTGCAAATATCCTTCGGGGAAATATATATATATATATATATATATAAACAAAAACATATAAGCAATAATGCAACGTATAAGCAATAATGTAATAATGTGTATATATATATATATATAAATTATTAAATAAAAAAAATAAAAATGGTTGTTTTTTCATCCTAACAATAACTGTACTACTATAGTAAATTTCAGAAAAATAAACAACATTTTTAAATATTAGGAAAAAAAAGTGAAAAAAAGGTGAAAAAATCATTTTACAGTTGTAACAACTGCAACAACCTTTTAGTTAGGTGAAGAGAGCAAATCTTAGTCTTTGGATAAAATAAGCAAAAATATAACAATAAAAACGAAATTAAAAAAACATAAATATATATATATATATAACTGTGGTAATATGGTAAATGTCTAAAGCAGAGAAAGCAAATCTTATCCTTTGGAGAAAAATAAAAATAAATGTATTTATTAAATTAAAAAATAAAAATTGTTGTTTTTTTCAGTCCTAACAATAGCTGTACTACTACAGTAAATTTAGGAAAAATAAATAAAATTTTTAAATAATATTAGTAAATATTTGAAAGGGAGGTAGCTTTTTCTTTTCTTTTTTTTTTTTTTTTTTTTTTTGAAAAATAAATAAAGCAAAATAATACAAAAGTCAATGAAATAAATAAATATAATTTTACAACTGTAACAACAACTGGTAATTTTTGTAAGGTCAAGAGAGCGAATCTTAGTCTTTGGAAAAAATAAACAAAAATATAACAATAAAAACTAAATTCAAATAAACAAAAAATGTTTTATTATGATATAACAGTAGTAACAATAACTGTGGTACTACGGTGAATGTCAGTAAAGAGAACAAATCATATCCTTTGGGGAATATATATATATATATATATATATATATATATATATATATATATATATATATATATTTATTTTTTTTTTTTTAATTATTAAATTAAAAAATAAAAATTGTTGTTTTTTTCAGTCCTAACAATAACTGTTATACTACGGAAAATTTCAGAAAAATAAATAAAAAATTTTAAAAATTAAAAATGGAATAAAACAAAACAAATAAAATTATTTTACAGTAAAGTACTAAATTTTTCTAAGGGATGGATATATATGGTTGAAAGAGCAAATCTTAGTCTATAACAATAAAAACTACATTTAAAAAAAAGTTTTTTTCTTATCATATTACAGTAGTATCAATAACAGACTACAGTAAATTTATGTAAGGAAAACAAGTGTTTGGTTCACACATGCTCATATCAGCAGCTCATCAGTCTTCAGTTTGAGTCAAACAGTTTTCTCAGTTCAGTGACTGTTGGATGAACTGCGGCGCTGAATCAGTTCATTCATCACAGGATCAGATATACGCCGCTATTACAGCTCATTTCCAGTCTGAATGACTGTCAGACGTCTGAAACTGAGTTTTGATTCATTAACTTGTAGATCTGTGCTGCTCGAGACACCGATTCAGACGCTTCAGTCTGATTCAACCAACTGAATCAACTAGTTTAACAAAAACTGAATGATTCGTTCAATGAACTGAATCGTTTGTCTGAGGCTCTGGATTATACGTTGTAAATAATGTTCCGTTTCTTGCACAGACTGATCGTTTCACTTCATAATTCCTCAATATGATGTCAGGAGTCGTGGGTTTTAATTATATGGTATTTTTGACTCTTAAAGTGCCGGCAGCCATTGACTTGCATTATATGACTCACCAAAGAGCACGCTTCAGATTTAAATAAATCATCTTTCCACTGATGTATGGTTTGTTAGGACAATATTTGGCAACTGTTTGAAAATCTGAGGGTGATAAAAAATCTAAATATTGAGAAAATCACCTTTAAAGTTGTGCAAATGAAGTTCTTAGCAATGCATATTACTAATCAAAAATTAACTTTTGATATATTTACAGTAGGAAATTTACAGAATATCTATGGAACATGAGCTTTACTTAATATCCTAATGATTTTTGGCATAAAAGAAAAATTGCAATGTATTTTTAGCTGTTGCTACAAATATACCCGCGCTACTTAAGACTAGTTTTGTGCTCCAGAGACACATATAGTATATAATATATACTATAAAATATATGTATATGTTTATATGTGCTATGAGCAAACAAATATTTAAAAAAAGAATGAAATAAACTGTTTTTCAAGCACACACACACACACACACACTCTCTCTGTGTCTTTATGTTTGCTGTCTATGATTCTGAAGGCTGTATTGTTACCCTGGTAAAAATAGTACTACACAGCGATAGTCGCCATGGGAACAAGGAAAGAGAAAGAGAGCGAGAGGTTGATGAAAAACGAGGAAAATCTGATGAAAGTGGGCTAAAAGTTCAGCGGTGTAAATGAAAATTTCTCACTCTTTAAAACTTCTTTCATTATCTCACGTCTCTGTGCTTTTACGCGGCCGTGAGTAATCAAGTCCCTTGTTCATACGCATGCACAGGTTTTACAGTTTCATTCCATAAACGTAATGTTTTTTCTACTGTACAAACTGTATTTTCTATCCCCTTACCCTAAACCTGCAATTAAATACCCCTCACACTAAACTACAGGCAATTTGAGATTCTCAAAACACTTCATTCTGTGTGATTTAGAAGCTTGTTTTGCCACACAGACCAAAATATGTCCCCACAAGGTCAAAATTGACTGGTGTTGTTATAGTTGTGTATAAAGCTGCCATTTCCAGTGCAATGTATCAATCAAACACAATCTCCTCATCATTTGATCAAACATTCAGGCGTTTACACACAAAACTGGATTGAAATGAAATGAGCATTGTGACATACAAAATCTTCATGCAGACAGATATTTATCATGCACAAAACAATTAGGATTTCAATTAGGAACTCAAAATTAAACTAAACACACATTTATTTAAAAAAAAAAATCTAAAACATTTATATATATATATATATATATATATATATATATATATATATAGTTTGGTAATGTTTTTATATTATTATAATGTTAAATTATTATATTATATTATTATTATTATTATTTTTAAATTGAAATGAAATGCATCAATGTGACAAATTCTTCATGTACTGTAAAATGCACTTTAAATTAAAGTAAACACATATTTATTTAATGTATATATTTTTATTAATATATATATATATATATATATATATATATATATAACATTTATATATATTTTTATTGTAAAAATTATATTTTTATATTATTTTTTTATAATTGTTTACAATGTAACATAAATGTAACATTTATATATTTTTATTTTAAAAGATACTTCTATACAATTTTTTTCTATACAAACATATTTCTAATTTATTTTTTTTATAATTGACATTTATCTAAAATGTATATATTAAAGGAAATAGAAAAAGTAAAAAAAATATTATTATTATTATTACTATTATTATTATTATTATTGTTGTTGTCTCAATTAGAAGGATCTCAATTGATGATCTCAGTTAGGCACTTAAAATTAAACAACACATATTTATAAAAAAAAATATATATATATATATATATATATATATATAAACACATTTATATATTTTTCTTTTAAAAATGATATTTTTTATATAAATTGTTTTCTAATTTTTTTTTATAAAAATGTATATTTTTATAAAAAAATAAATAAAATAAAATAATGGATGAAAAACTTTAAATTTCACTTAGACTTTTATCTAAGTGAAACAGTAATTAATTAGTATCTAGAAAAAAATTAATAACAACAAAGACTGAACTTAATTAAGTAATATTTAAAAAAAAAAGTAAATTTAATTAAAATTGTAAAAAATAAAAATAAAAAAGTGAAACTATACAAAATATGCTAATATTTTTGCCAATAGACATTGAAATAAAATAAATAAAATATAAATGTAAATATTAGACAAAAACTTAATATAAATGAAACTGAAGTCTCAAGTACATTAAAATAAAATAAAATGCTAAATAAAAGAAAAGAAAAGAAAAGAAAATATGTTAAATAAAATAAAATAAAAAATAATAAAACAAAATAAAATAAAATAATTTAGATTTAAATTTCACTTAGACTTTTTATTTTAAGTGAAACAGTAATTAGTATCTAGAAAAAAAATTAATAACAACAAAGACTGAACTTAATTAAGAAATACTTTTTTTAAAAAAAGTACATTTAATTGAAATTTGCATTTTTTTAAAAAGTGAAACTATACAAAATATGCTAATATTTTTGCCAATAGACATTGAAATAAAATAAATAAAATATAAATGTAAATATTAGACAAAAACTGAAGTATCAAGAATGTTAAAATAAAATAAAATGCTAAGTAAAATATGTTAAAATAAAATAAAACTTCATTCTGTGTGATTTATAAGCTTGTTTTGTCCCCACAAGGTCAAAATTGACTGGTGTTACTATATTTGTGTGGACATTTAATTTAGGGAGTAACACACTCGCTCTCACCTCGTTTGTGTGGCGGCAGCGGTGCGGTGAGCGCTGTCGTTTGTTTCTGGTGTAGTTCTGCTGACGACAGGCCGGAGCACTGCAATCTCTTCTGCTGGATCACCGCATCTCTGAAACACAAACATCAACAAACATTCACTGAGAGTCTCACGCCGGTAAACATCGGCTTCAGAGCCGCGCGACTGCCGTGAAATCGGACTTCATTCATCTTACGAATGAACATTCAATCGCACAATAGCCGAGCATCAGTTACCGCGTTAAATGAACACAAAAATAACACAACCAGCCTGGATTGTACTACACCACATCCCATAATCCAGTGTTTACGCTCATATGGACCTTCCATTTCCAGTGCAATGAACAACCAGACACAATCTCCTCATCATTTGATCAAACATTTACACACAGAACTGGATTGACATGAAATGCAGCATTGTAACATACAAAATCTTCATGCACAGACAGATATTTATCATGCACAAAACAGTCAGGATCTCAGTGAGGCACTCAGAATTAAACTAAACGCATATTTATTTTTATTTTTTTATTTTAAAAATTATATTTTTTATATAAAACTTTTTATATTTTTTTAAATAACAAATTATATTTATTTAACATTTATATATGAAAGGTAAAAGAAAAACAAAAATATATATAATTATTTTTATTACTATAAATAATAATAATAATAATAATTATTATTATTATTGGTGACAATTTAGAGTAATTTATCATTGATTAACGTTATTTAATGCATTAAAAAACATCAACTAACAATGAGCAATACTTTCGTTACAGTATTAAAGTTTTTTAAAAGTTAGTTAATAAAATTAGGCACTCAAAATTAAACTAAACACAAATCGATTTAAAATGTATATATTTTTATAAAAATATTTAGATCTTTTTATTTTAAAAATTTATATTTTTATATACATTTCTTATACATTTTTTATAATTCACATTTATTTAAAATTTATATATGAAAGGAAATAGAAAAAGTAAAAAATATTTTATTATTATTATTATTGTTATTATTACTGGTGAAAATTTAAAATAATGTCATTAATTATTGTTGATTAAGATGAATGCATTAACAAACATCATAATTTTTATTTTGCTTTACAATTTTATATTTTATAACTAATATTTATTTTAAATGTATTTATGTATAAAAAAAGTATAAAAGTATAAAAAGTATAAAATATGTTGTTGTTGTTATTATTTGTTGTTATTATTATTGTTGTTATTATCGTATTATTATTATTATTATTATTGATGACAATTTAGAATAATTTATCATTGATTAATGTTAGTTCATGCATTAAAATAACTAACAATGAGCAATACTTTTTTACAGTATTAATCTTTTTAAAGTTAGTTAATAAAATTAGGCACTCAAAATTAAACTAAACACAGATCTATTTAAAATGTATATATATTTTATAAAAAAAAATAAAAACATATATATTTTAATTTAAAAAATAGATATTTTATATAAAATGTTATATTATTTTTTAAATAATTGTATGTTTTATTATTTGTATTTATTTAAAATTTATATATGAAAGGAAATAGAAAAAGTAAAAAAAAATTATGATTATTATTATTATTATTATTATTATTATTATTATTACTCTAACAGCTCATCCATTAAAATAACTAACAATGAGCAATACTTTTGTACAGTATTAATCTTTTTAAAGTTAGTTAATAAAATTAGGCACTCATAATTAAACTAAACACAAATCTATTTAAAATGTCTTTTTTTTAAATAAAAAATATAAAATGTATATATTTTAATTTAAAAAAATAGATATTTTTATATAAAATGTTATATTATTTTTTAAATAATTTTATATGTTTTATAATTTGTATTTATTTAAAATTTATATATATGAAAGGAAATAGAAAAAATAAAATTATTATTATTATTATTATTATTATTATTGGTGACAATTTAGAATAATTTATCATTGATTAACATTACTAGTAAAATTGCCATCAACTAAAATTAATGTATGTTTTATGTATGTATTTTAATTTTCATTGTTAAGCAGTTCAAAATGTGTACAATAAATGTTAATAATTTAGTAAGGTTAAAAAATCTTAATAACAAAAAATGATACACTTACATTTATTCTGCATGTGCATATTTCACTAAATAAAACTACTGAACTAAAAACAGTGATTTTTTTTAAATAACATATTAATTAAAACGTATTTTGCTGGCATCTAGAGACCAATCCAGATTGATGAATCATACGAATCAGTTTGAATCAGGTCACCGAAGTGAACTAACGTGACCCGAAACGCATTGACGGAGTGTTTTGTTGCTATTTTTACGCACGGATGAGCTCATGACTGTAAAAGTTGTGCAGTTCACAGCTGTTTGACTGTGTTGTTGGGATCTCTGCAGGGAATTAAAGAGCATCAGTGAGAACGAATCAGTAAAAGAGGCAAAGTTTGATCTGCTCCACTTTAAAAGGCTTTACAAAGAACTGCTGACGGTATCCCATCATGCACTGCTGCTTTACAGCCAGAGCCATTCAGCTGGTGAAAACCAATTTACACCCCGTCCGTGCGCGCGTCTCCTTCTCTCTCTCGTCTCTGACCTCAAGCTGAAGTTTGTGTTGAGAAGCTGAAGGTCCTAAAGTCTGATTACAGGCGACTGCAGCCGGACGCGTCTAAACAGCTTTTTCACTCGGAGAGAAAGAGAGAGAGAGAGAGAGAGAGAGAGAGAGAGAGAGAGAGAGAGAGAGAGAGAGAGATGCTGCTGCTGCTGCTTTTGTTGGCTTTCCTCCGTCCGTTTGAAGTCTGTGTACAAGGTGTGTAACGTCTAATCTCACAATCAAAGTTCTACGATTTCACATCAAACACGACGGAGACGCACAACAGACACTTAAACACGGAGACAGACTGAACAAATACTCCGTTTCTTTCTGTTTAAAACACAGTTTACTTCTGTTATATAAAGTTTTACCGTACCAGGGTTATTTGTGTTGTTAAAATTAAAGCTAAAAAAAAAAAAATTTGAATTAAAAAATAAAATATAAATGAAATATAAATATTAGATGAAAAACTCAAACCAAATTAAATTTAAATAAAAGTGAAATTATTCAAAGCATTTTTGCTAATAGAAATAGAAATGAAATAAATAAAATAGAAATATTAGACAAAAAACTTAATCTAAATGAAACTCAAGTATCCAAATAAAATAAAATAAAATAAAATAATGGATGAAAAACTTTAAATGAAAATTAGAAATTACACCTTGGCATCTAAGTGAAATAAAATAAATGAAATATAAATGTAAATATTAGACACAAAACTTAGTCTGAATGAAACATAAGCATCAAGTATGTTAAATAAAATAAAATAAAATAAAGTAAAATAAAATAAAATAAAATAATGGATGAAAAACTTTAAATGAAAATTAGAAATTACATGAATGAAACATAAGCATCAAGTATGTTAAATAAAATAAAATAAAATAAAATAAAATAAAATAAATATAAATGTAAATATTAGACAAAATCTAAATGAAACTCAAGTATCAAGTATGTTAAAATAAAATAAAATGTTAAATAAAACGTTAAATAAAACATGTTAAATAAAATAAAATAAAATAAAATAATGGATGAAAAACTTTAAAAAAAAAATGAGAAATTACACCTTGGCATCTAAGTGAAATAAAATAAATAAAATATAAATGTAAATATTAGACAAAAAACAATCTAAATGAAACTCAAGTATTAAGTATGTTAAAATAAAATAAAATGTATTAAATAAATTATGTTTAATAAATTATGTTATTAAAATAAAATAAAATAAAATAAAATAAAATAAAATAAAATAAAATAATAAAAATAAAATAAAACAATGGATGAAAAATGTTAAATAAAACTTAGAAATGACACCTTGGAATCTAAGTGAAACAGTAATTAGTATCTGAAAATGAATAACAACTAAGACTGAACTTAAACTGAAATACAGTATAGTATTATATATAGATTTTATTTTATTTCATTTTTTTTTTTTAAAGCAGAATACAATTACTAACAAATAAAAAATGAAACACACACACACACTCTGCCAAATACTAAATGTTTCTTCTTCAGTACTGAATAGAGTTTTATGCTGGACAGAACAGTGTGTGTGTGTGTGTGTGTGTGTGTGTGACAATCTGCCATCATGACTGTCCTCCTGGTCTGCAAAAGGGTGGAAAGTTTTCCAGATTTCTGGAACATTCTTCAGGAGAAGAGAAAGAAAGAAAGACAGACAGAGAGAAAGAGAAAGAGAGATGACAGTTTTCTCACCCACACAGCAAACTAAAGTCCTGCTCCACGTCAGTTCCCATGACAACATGGATATGTAGTGTGATTAGACACTGGACACACACACACACACACACACACACACACACACACACACACACACACACACACACGTACACACGCGCACGCACACACACACAGACTCTTACACAAACACACTCACATTGTAAATTCTAAATCTGAATGTGACACTGCTACACTCTCTCCAACAGAAAAATAGATTCTTACCATTTAAAAATCACTTTATTTACCCCGAATCCAAACTCCTGCACGTCCTCTTCTCTATTTGTAAAGAGCTAATACTCACATTCACGTCTCAGCTCAGGAAATCCATGATTTGTGTTTTGTTTTTGCCGTCGGTGGCAGGTGTGAGTTACGCTGCATTTCGTTCAACTCAGAAATACCAACTTCATATTTGGAAAACTGAAACAGAGACGAGCTGGAAACTCACACGGAAATTCACAAGCAGCTTTGTGAACATGCGGCGCACAGACACGTCTTGTTTCGGTACTGTTATAGCTTTTGCTCATATTCTTTGATCATTTTTTTATGTTTTTGTTATTTTTATTAGCTTTTAGCTTTTTTAAAAAAAAGTTTTATACATTTTCTATTCCTTATTTGCATTGTTTTATTTTAGTTTTTGTTAGTACTTCAAGTTAAAGTAAAAGAAATACTTTTTTTTACAGTGTGAAATAAGTTTAAGAGCTAAAATGGCTAAAACTAAAACTGAAAAAAATATATAATAATAAGGAAAATTAAATATAAATACTAATGTGTCTACATAGTTTTTATATGTTTTTATTCCTTATTTACTTTTTTTTTTCTTTAGTTTTTGTTACTTCAAGTTAAACTAATCCAAAATAAGAAATGTTTCCTTGGAAACTAACTGAAATAAAATAAGTTTAAGGTCTTTTATTTCTTTACTTAATTTATTTAAAGTATCAACAATGTATTTTTATAGTTTTAGTAGTAGGAACAGAAAAAAAGTAATATTTTTATTCATTAAAATGATGAAAAGTGACAGTAAAGACATTTATAATGTTTTAAAAGTTTTCTATTTCAAATTTTTAGTAGAAGAGACAGAAAAAAAACAATGCAAAAGTAAAATTAAAATTAATTGATAAAAAAAATGATAAAAAAAAAGTGTCAGTAAAGACTGACAAAAAAGATTTCTATTTAAGATAAATGATGTTCGTTTTTATACTTTTTTATTCGTTATTGTTGTTAGAAATAAAATAAAATACGTTTTAACTTTAATATATTTATTTTTATTTAAAGTAGCAACAATTTATTTTTATAGTTTTAGTAGTAGGGACAAAAAAGCACTAAAATTGCTAAAACTAAAACTGAAAAATAAATAAATAAATAAATTATATATATATATATATATATATATATATATATATGTATGTATGTATGTATGTATATATATATATATATATATATATATATATAAATCAAAAAGTTAAATATTAGTTTACATAGTTTTTTATACATTTTTTACTCTTTATTTACAGTTTTTTAATTTATTTTAGTTTTTGTTAGCACTTCAAGTTAAGCTAATCAAAAATAAGAAATGTTTCCTTGGAAACTAACTGAAATAAAACAAGATTAAGGTCTTTTATTTATTTATTTATTTATTTATTTAAAGTATCAACAATGTATTTTTATAGTGTTAGTAGTAGGGACAGAAAAGCACTAAAACTGCTAAAACTAAAACTGAAATAAATAAATAAATAAATAATGAAAGTTAAATATTAAAACTAATATGTCTACATAGTTTTTATCATTTTTTTAATTCATTATTTACTTGTTTTTTTTTTTTTTTTTTTTAGTTTTTGTTAGTACTTCAAGTTAAACTAATTAAAAATAAGAAATGTTTCCGTGGAAACTAACTGAAATAAAGTAAGCTTAAGGTTTTTTTTTAATATTTATTTTTATAGTTTTAGTAGTAGGGACAAAAAAAATGGCAAAAGTAACATTTTTGTTCAATAAATTGATGAAAAGTAACAGTAAAGATATTTATAATGTTTTAAAAGTTTTTTTTTAATTTTAAATAAATGCTGTTCTTTTGAACTTTCTATTCATCTGTGAATCCTAAAAAATAAAATGCATCAGTTTCCACAAAAATATATTTTTTATAATGTTAATAAATGTTTCTTTTAGCAGCAAATCAGCATATTAGAATGATTTCTGAAGGATCATGTGACTCTGAAGACTGGAGTAATGATGCTGAAAATTCAGCTGCGCATCACAGAAATAAATTACACTTTAACAGATATTCACATAGAAAACAGCTGTTTTAAATCCTAAAAATATATCAGTATTTTTACTGTATTTTTGTAAATAAATGCCGCTTTAGTCACCCTAAACTTTTGAAGTGAATGCATTTATGAGAGTCATACATGAAGATGACCTTGGAGAAAACGCAAAGAAAGAAACTGAACATGACGGAGAGTAAATGATGACTTGTGAATGGAGTATATCTCCATCCGCGATTGTCTGTGTGTGTGTGCCTTTCATGTTTTGTCATCGGTGTGATGTAAATGTGTTTTTTCTCATGCTAATGTCTGATGAAAGCGCTGTGTTTGTGATAAATGGCTTTACTCTGCACACCTGCACACGTCTAATGGCATTCAGGTGTTCACGTCTCTATTCTCCCGCGCGGCTCTTTTGTTTCTGACCTGTAGCTCTGATCAATGAGGGTTAAACGTGTTTTTTCCTCTCTGAGCGTTACTGCGCCCAAAATAACCGCAATCAAAGGTGTCGCATTATTATCGCACGACAACAAATGCATTTCAATGCGTTTCCGGTGCCTGTGTGTGTGTGTGAGTGCTGAATAATAGGCAGATTTTGTGTGTGAGAATCAAATAAATCCCTAAAATCATCCAATGCATGAAGAAGAGTTTCAATTCTACACTCTTATTTTCTAGTTTGGTATTGAATTCACACACAAACACACCATTTTACAGGCTTTTACATTCAAATATGCTGTTTAGTTCACATGTGAGCAATTCTCTGTGGTAAAACGCAAAAAATTCAAGCCATTATTTCAAGCTATTTTAAGTCTCGGGTGATTTAAAAAATCTGTTTTAGGAGTGAAATTTATGTACTAAAAATTTTTGTGCTGAAATTAGCAGGTGGGTTTAAGACTTGATAATGCAATGTTGAAAATAAAACTATTTTCACTCAGAAATTGTTAATTAATTTTAGAAATCATTACAAGAAGTCACACACTGAATTAAATGCAAAATGTTGAAGACTGAGGAGGTGCTCCAATAATATTAAATACAATTTTTTCCCAGTCTGAAATATGTTTAAGCACTAAAATTGCTTAAAATAAATAAATAAATAAATAAATAAATAAATAAAACAAAATAAAAAGTCAAACAGTAACATTAAAATGAGCAAAAATACTAAACTGGTGGATACTTGAAATAAAGCAAAAAAGATGAAAAAGCTAAACAAAATTTAAACTACACTGAAAAAAAAATGGTGTAGGATTTACTTTAAAACAATTTTCACTCAGAAAAAAAACAGTAAAATCACATTAAAATGTATTGTAATATATAATTAAATTTTAAAATTTTGTAAATATATATAGTTATATATATAATAACTATATATAATATATAGTTATATATATAATAATTTATATTGTGAATACGTAAATTTGAATTAACACTGTTAACTGTAAATGTTTATTTCTGGAAATTTCACAGATTATTAATAAATTATAAATATAATTATTATAATTAAGTACAATATTATACATCATAAATTATATAATATACTATAAATATATAATTATATTACATATTATACATTATTAATCTAATTTATAATATTACATACTATAAATATATAATTATATATTAAGTATATATTATTACATATTGAATATGTAAATTAACATTAATACTGTTAACTGTAAATGTTTAATTCTAGAAACCTCACAGGTTATTTATAAATGATTATATTTAAATTACATATTTATCATAAATTATATTATATACTATAAATATACATTTATATTAAATTATAATTATATATTGTATATTTAAATTAGTACTGATACTGTAAATAACAAAATAATATCTTTATTTGAAATCTTTAATTGTCAAAATGTCATACGTTAATTAATAAATGATAAGTATAACTACTATAATTACATTATATATTATGCACTACAAATTATACATTATAATATTAGATATCATAGATATAAAAATATTATATATTAAATATTAAATACATAAATTAGTAATCGATATTAAATTGCAGAAATGCCATGGGTTTTTAATAAATTTAAAAAAAAACTTTTTTCTTTTTTTTTTAGGAAATAAAAAAAATAGGAAACAAATATTTAGGTAAATAAAAAAAATAATTTAAAATAAATGAAATTTTGAGGCAGACACACTGCTGATGTGAAACTGATGTGCAGATCTGGACCTTCCCCGTGCATCATAACAAACACGAGAGAGACAGAATGGAGCGTGTGAGCGACTGCGGAGCTGAAGTGCTGCTGAGGACGGATGGATCAGACGATAATCCTCCGTTGGGTCAGAAACGGCGCTGAGAGGGTCGTCGCTCGCCGCTGAAGTGAACGGAGCGATTTCTCCGAGATAGAGCCTCAATTTCCCCAAGAACATCTGTTTATCTACACGAACGCAGCCGCTTTAATGAGAGCCTTTATTAAAGCTCCCGAGTGTCATTTCTGAGAGCAGCTCCGGCAAAAATAACCGCATTAACACATCTCCAATAGAAAAAGTGAGTGATGTTTGACCAATGCAAAACTTTCTGAGCCGAAACGTCACGAAAATGTCATTGTGTGGCCGATCCGGGCTAATAAGTTACAGTTCCATAAATACATCAGTGATGTAATGATCAACCGGCTGACATCCGGATTTGGTTTCCCCGGCAACCTGAAATAAAACTGTCAATCACTGCAAGTGGCCAATTAATTAGAGAGGGGGCGGATCTCACTTCAGAGGGAGGCGGGTGCTGTGGTTTTGATTGACAGCTTGACATCCGAGCCATTAGCAGAATGGAAATGTAAGGTCAGGATGAAAGATTTTAAATTTCTATTGAGCGCACATACGGTTACACTAAAGAAAACGCTTCGATTCTGGTCGATCCTAAACATTTTGATGACAGAAACACACAAGCGTACAGGAGCAGAGATCAGATGTGATGGACGTGTGCTGTTATTCAGAGAAGAGAGAAAAGGAAAGCGCTCGATTCTGACATTTCTCACAGCGCATGAATCAGGCGGTTCATCGAGGGTGAAAGTGAATCTGATGACAGCGACTGACACCATCACAACATCGCTTCATCACAAAGAGAGCGACGGGACGCGAGATGTTCAGACACGACAGCGTTACAGACGGACACAAGCAGGACGACTGGACCGGGTCACGCCATCAACGGGTCATTTGATATAAAACAGCAGCTGACTCACACAGAAAAACACAACTAACAGCTCAACTGACCCACAGAAAAACACAAGAGCTTTCATAAAACAACACGATTCAGGAAACATATTCTCCTGACGTCGTGTGAGGAACAGAGCCAAAGTTATTACTCACAAAAAACCTGCACATTTTGGACTTTTGTTGGATTTTGTACACACATACTGTATTTTGTCTTGTCTCTGGTGTGGATACCAGCGCTATTAGAGTATTATTGACATGTTATCAGTTTTTAGTAAAATTTAAAATTTAGAGATTTTATTTTTATATTTTTCATTGCAGTTTTAGTTAGTTTTAGTATTTTTTTATATATATATATATATATATATATATGTCTATATAGTTATTTCCATTTTAGTTTAAAAATGCTATCAATCTATCTATATATATATATATAAATTATTATTATTATTATTTATTATTATTATTATATTGTGTTATTACCAAGACACATTTGCTGTATTTTTCCAAATGTATTTTTGTTGAGTTATTTATTTTATTTATTTATCTGTTATTTTTTTTTTATTATTTAATTTTATAGTAACAATTTTTTTTTTTTTTTTTTTTTTTTTTTGGTTGGTCTGGTTATCTTATTATTTTGTATTATTATTATTATTATTACTATTATTAAGACATTATAATTATTATATTATTATAATTATTAATTATTAAATTATTATAATATTATTATAATATTATTATAATTATTAATTATTATAAGACATTTTCAGTTTTTATTACTGTTTTAAATTAGTCTTTCTTTTTATATTTTCCATTCAAATTTTAGTTAGTTTTAGGTTTTTTTGTGTGTGTGTCATTTTTTACATTTTTATATAGTTTTTATTTATTTCTATTTTAGTTTATCCAGTTAAAATAAATAAAACAAGAGAAATGCTGCCTTGATAGCTAGCTTAAATAAAATGTTTAAATTGTATTTACAATTAAAATAACATTTTAATTAGTTTTATTTTACAGTAGCAACTTTGTTTTATGGTTTAAATATATATAATTATTATTATATTGTGTTTTTGCCAAGACAAATTTGCTGTGTATTTTTTTTCCCAAATTTATTTTTGAGTTATTTATTTACTTTATGTATGTTTGTTTATTTACTTTTTTCACTATTTTAGAGATATTATCAGTTTTTTTTTTTTTTTTTACAATTTTAACTTAGTTTATATATATATATATTCCATTCCAATTTTAATTAGTTTTAGTATCTTTTGTGTTTTTGTCTTAAAAAAAAGTGTATATAGCTTTTGTATTTATTTCCATTTTAGTCTTAATTTTAGTACATAATTTAGTACTATTTTAATACTATTTTAGTACATCCAGTTATTTTTTTTTACAAATGTATTTTTGTTGAGTTATGTATTTTAATTAATGTATTTGTTTATTTACACTTTTTTATTTTATTTTTACAGTAACGATATTTTTTGGTCTGTTTATTATATCTGATTATCTTGTATTATTATTATTATTAGTAGTAGTTTTTTTCCCTTTTATTATTATTAATGTTTTTTTGTGTGCTGGAATTTTTAACAATATAAATTTGTTGTGTGTGTGTGTGAGCCAATAAATTCCATTCTGATTCAGATTTTTTCAAGGACTACTGTTATGGTATTTAATATTTTAAATAGCCCTTTTAAGAATTATGGTGCTTTAATATTTATTTATTTATTTATTGATAAGGACTATGGTGGTTTATTATTTTGTATTTATTTATTTATTTTCTGAAACTCAGTAGCCTCCATCCCAAAACCCTTTCAGTGTATGTAAAAGAGCTGATCCTTTCCAAACAATGAAAGTCTGACAAGATGTTTCCCATAATCGCACAATTTCTTTTAAAAACACCGTGCTTTAATTATGACATCCGCCCACATGCTGATTGGCGTAAGCCCCGCCCCTTACCTGAGTTTGCCCTCTGACGGCACCTCGTGGGGCGGATCCTCACACCGCAGCCGAGACTCCGCCTCCAACAGGTACACGAACACACACTCCTGCAAAACACGAGAGAAAAGCACGTGATCCATCATCATCATCATCATCTTCATCATTCTGTTTACACGCACTGGATTGTGTGCGCTGAGGCCCGTCCGCAATCTCTCCGCCTGTCATTCCGGCCTCGGTGAGGTTAATCAAATGCAAAGTACTGTCGTCATGCCACAGGCTTCACTAATCGGCGCGCTGACAGAGCGCCGCAACCCTAATTAGACTCCGGCGGTACTTACAGAATGTCAGCGCCCGCGGCTGCCGGAGGAACCGGAGGAACCGGAGGAACCGGAGCGGCCGTTACCGTGGCGATCGAATCGTGCGGCGAACTGGATTGGTGCTGTTAATTTGTCAGAAATGTCAAGGGAAGTTTTCGACATGATTCCTCGACCTCTCTTCAGCTCCGTTATAAACCCCGGTGAGCGGCTGCTCGCTGTCTACACAGGCAGCTGTCTTCTGAGGGAGCGTGTGAAAACACCCTAATAAGTGATGCTTTATATAGAAGCGAACAGAAACGGAGCAAACTCAACTCACCAATTATTCCAAGTTTGACTTTAATGTGCTGCAAAGCCAACGATGCCACAAGCATATATAAATCGTCTATAATTAAACGACTGTTTATTTCATTTTGGCTCTGTTTTCTTTATGCAGAGTTGATCTGGACACTTTTATTAAAACTATCCAAAGTTCATCTGAGTCGAAACGGCATCTCTATATCCTGGCGTGTGTCCTCTTTAAGATGTACATTTATTTTATTCATTTATTTTTGTTAACCTGGCAACACTACGAAAATTAACCATGGTTTTACTACAAAAAAAAAAGAGGTTACTATATTTAAACCATTGTCTAGTCCCGAGCTGAATCAAATGAGTCGCAAACCGCGCTTCAAAGTTCAAAACTAAATCAAATGATTCGCGATCCGCTCTCCGATGTTCCGATCTCAAATGATTCGTGATCCGCACTCCAAGTTAAAAACGAAATCAGATGATTCGCGAACCGCTCCGAAGTTCGGATCTTAGTCAAATGATTCGCGGTCCGCTCTACGATGTTCCGATCTAATTCAAATGATTCGCGATCCGCACTTTGAAGATTTACAAACCTGCTTCAAAGTTCGAATCTTATTCAAATGATTCGCGATCCGCTCTCGGATGTTCCGATCTAATTCAAAAGATTCACAAACCCGATCTTAGTCAAATGATTCGCGATCCGCACTCTGAAGTTTCGACCTGACTCAAAAGATTCACAAATCCGCTCCGAAGGTTAAATCTAAATCAAATAATTCGCTGTCCGCTCTCCAATGTTCCGATCTAAGTCAAATGATTCGCGAAGCCGCTCCAAAGTCCCTAAATCAAATGATTCGCGATACACGCTTTGAAGTCCCACTCCGAATCAAATGATTCGCGATACGCAATTAGCTTTTATTTTTATATTTTCAGTTTTTATTTTAGTTTTAGTAATTGTTATGTGCTTTTGTTATTGTTATTTTTTCTTTGTTTTTCATTTCAGATATTTGTACTTTAACTTCTATTTCTAGATTTCGCTTACACAATTTACAAAAATATTAAATATTTAATATAATTTTGTGATTTTATAATATATAATTAATGTTTTATATTTTCATATTAAGTTTTAGTTTATCTGTAATTTTAGTTAAGATTTTATGAATTTTGTTATGCACTTGCCATTTTGTTTTTGTTTTTTTTTGTTTTTTTTGGGGGGGTAATATTTCCATTTAGCTTTAATTTATGTTTATTTTAGTTGTGGTTTTAAAGAAAATCAATTAGTGGCCAAAACAACTGCTGCAGTGTTATTTCAGTATTATTAATAATAAATATACTATTTTAGAATTGATAAATATTTTAAATTAGCTTTAATTTTTATATTTTCAGTTTTAATTTTAGTTTTAGTAATGTCATGTGCTTTTGTCATTTTTATTTTTTCTTTATTTTTTTTCTTTATTCTTCATTTCAGATTTTTGTAATTTTTGTACTTAAACTTTTTGATTTCTAATTTTTACCCACATTTTCCAAAATAACTTATTTTGTGTTCAACAGAAAAAAGAAACTAATGACAGTTTTTGAACTAACTTTGCATTCTGCGATTGTTTTTTCTGCAAAACAGAGTCCACTTAATGATGTGCTTCAGGTATCATGTAAACAAAGTTCTTGCATATCATTAAATGAATAGTTTACCCAAAAATGGAAATGTATTCCCCCTCAGGCCATCCAAAATGTAGATGAGTTTGTTTCTTCATCAGATTTGGAGAAAGTCTCAACAACGGATCCTCTGCAGTGAATGGGTGCCGTCAGAATGAGAGTTGAAACAGCTGATAAAAACATCACAATAATCCACAAGTAATCCACACCACTCCAGTCCATCAGTTCACATCTTGAGAAGACAAAAGATGAAACAAATCCATCATTAAGACATTTTTAACTAAAATACATTGAGTCCATAATCCATAATTACGCTTCCTCCAGTGCAAAAGTGGTGTGGTCTGAATCAGGAGAGAAATCTGCACAGATCAAGCACCGTTTACAAGCCAAAACAGCTCTAAACACATACGTGGCTGGATTTTGACTTATTGATTATGGACTCAATGTATTTGAGTTAAAAACGTCTTAATGATGGATTTATTTCAGCTTTTGTCTTGTCAAGATGTGAACTGATGGACTGGAGTGGTGTGGGTTACTTGTGGATTATTATGACGTTTTTATCAGCTGTTTTCGACTCTCATTCTGACGGCACCCATTCACATCCATTGGTGAGACGGCGATGAAATGACACTTTTCTACAAATATGATGAGGAAACAAACTCATCCTAATCTCGGATGGCCTGAGGATGTGCACATTTTCAGATCATCTTAATTTTTGGCTGAACTATTCCTTTAACAGACGTTTGCCAGAATGCTATTTTTACAGAGGATCACACATCTGCAGAAATAAAACGGGATAATGCAGAACATGTGATGGCTGGTAAACAGACAGAGACGCTGAGATCAAACAAGCTAAAGCCATTAACGTTCTGAACGCTCATGCTGTACATTACTGATCCGACTTAATTTATTTATGAATATTAAAGACATAACAGGCCATTAACTACATGAAAATATGCTTAGA
Source organism: Labeo rohita (assembly GCF_022985175.1). Taxonomy (NCBI): domain Eukaryota; kingdom Metazoa; phylum Chordata; class Actinopteri; order Cypriniformes; family Cyprinidae; genus Labeo; species Labeo rohita. The sequence goes on from NC_066883.1 coordinate 38,042,428, forward strand.
TTAAACATGAAATATTTTATAAATGCAGCATTAAATATGAAATAGAACTGCAAGATGAGTGTGTGATGCTGTCAGCTCCTGTTTGAGGCGTCCTTGAGTGTGTATCGCTGTTGGAGAAATAATCAATAAAAGAAACAGCACTCAGATATGACTGCGTCAGTGTGTGTGTGTGTGTGTGTTCAGCTTTCAAAACACTCCTGAGACTCCAGCAAATGTAACATCAATAAACCCTACAGGAGAATCTATTTTCCCTCTCTCCCTCTCCGAAAAGACACTCAGAATGCTGATGAAGTCTGGAGCGGAGGATCCTCCGGGTGAATCCGAATGAGATTTGACCCTGGCGTCTCACCGTACGCGCACCCAACATCTGAATCTGATCAGACGGCGCTGAATGATTTCTCCACTGTGAAATCAAACGATCATGTGCTTCCTGTCGCTTCATATTTCAGCGCAGAAACGTTATTGAACACAGAACACCTCGCCTGGAAAGCATTTCATTGACCTGTAGAGTTGTTGGTCACGTCTGAGGGGTTTTCTGAAAAGCGAAGGGTGTGTTGAACATGAAAAATACTGCATTATATATTTTTTTTTTTTTTTTTTTGAGAAACTAGAATTAAATCAATCAGTAGAAAGGTGTTTAAGGTCAACTCAGTGCTTGTTTTGGAGACTGAAGGTCAAGTTTAGCAGATAGAGCATCTTGTGTTCCAATACTAATGCTTCTTTTGTAAAGTTTTAAAGTGTTATACGTTTCTGACTAAAAACGTACCGATGAATCGTTTTCATGATGAATAACTCACAATAAGAGCAGTAACAAAGTACAATGTAGTTGATTTGGATTTCACATTGACATTTTATGAGGTGTTGCATGCATTTAGTCTTTTTATTTTAAATATTTTAATACTGGACATAATACAGAATTTTATTTTGCCATAGAATAAAAAATTAACCAAAAATAAATAAATAAATAAAAAATAATATTGGGATTTTTTTTTTGCAATTCTGAGTTTACATCTCTTCTGTCAGTTCAATTACAATTTTTAAACATTTTAAAAATTGTAATTGAGACTTTATCTCATAATTCAGATATTTTCTTTTTCAGAATTGCAATTTTGAATCAGAATTAAAAAAAAATTGATTTATGAGCCAAAAACTTACCATTTTTATTTTATTTTATTTTATTTTACTTTATTTCATTTTATGTTATTTTATTTCCAGTGGTACAAACAAGCTACACTACCATTAGTTCTGTTTTTTTTTGTTTTGTTTTGTTTGTTTTTTTTTGTTTGTTTCTGCTACAAAATAAAAAAAAAAACAAAAAAAAAAAAAAAAAAAGAGGTAATTGAGACTCTATCTCATAATTCAGACTTTTTTTTTTCATCGGAATTGTAATTTTGAGTTAAAAAAGTCAGAATTACACAAAATGTCTGAATTATGAGATTCTCAATAAAACTTACCTTTTATTTTATTTTATTTTATTTTAGAAACAAGCTATACTACCATTAAGAACTTTGGGGTTAGCTTTTTTATTTAATTTGTATTATTATTATTATTATTTATTTTTTTTTTTTTAATTATTATTTTTTTAATTAATGCTTTTATTCATCAAGGATGCATTACATTGATCAGAAGTGACAGTAAAGACATTTTTTTAACTTTCTATTCATCTGTAAGTCCTGAAAAATAAAACGTATCCACAAAAATATTGGGCAGGACAACTGTTTTCAACATTGCTAATAATCAGAAATGTTTCTTCAGCATATTAGAATGATTTCTGAAGGATTATGTGACACTGAAGACTGGAGTATACTGTAAAAACAATTTGTTGAGTCAACTTAAAATAATTTGTAACGTGGCTGCCTTAAAATTTTAAGTTCAGTCAAATCAAAAAAAGTTCATTCAGCTTGAAATGTTAAATTATACTGACAACTTAGATATTTGAGTTGAATCAACTTAAAATTTTAAGGCAGCTGGGTTACTTACCCATCTGTTAAGTTTAGCAAACACAAATATATAAGTTGTTACTTAACAACTTAACATTTCGAGTTGAATAAACCCTAAAAATTTAAGGCAGCAGGGTAACAAATTATTTTAAGCTGACTCAACAAATTGTGTTTTTTAGTTTTTACAGTGTAATGATGCTCAAAATTCAGATTTGATCACAGCAATCAATTACATTTGAACAGATATTCACATAAAATATATCAGTATTTTTACTGTACTGTACTGTACGTGTGTGTGTTTCGTACCACATTTGGCAGGACGACTCTGAGCACATCTTTGATGGTCGTCTGAAGGCTGCTGACGTCAACAACGGAGGCCAACTGAAGCAATGCATCCTGGGAAAATAAAAACACAGACACATAAACAAACAAATAAATAAATCATTTATATTGTCTGCGCGCCATCTGAAGGGTCAAAGGTTAATGAATCTGGAAATATAGCTATGATGAGTTTAACCCCGAGCCTCTGGAAATGTCATGCCATTAAAGAAATGAATGTTGTCGTCTCCCGTTTTCTGTCTTTGAAGCTTCTGGCACATAGATGTTCACTCATCTCTCTTTGAAGATGTTACGGGGGTTTGACCTTTGACCTCCAGCACGGCGACCCCGTCAGCACGGCTCATTAGCGCATCCACTTAACCCGGGAAATCAATAATGGGAAGAGCCATTAACCAGCAATGAGAGCGAGACACAGAGAGAAATGCTTTTAGCAAATAAGCATTGAACACATCAGTGGATGCAGCGTTGCGAACTAATTAACTAAAGTTAACGACACTACGAACTTGACAGTCATCCAGGCATTACTGTAACTTGGCCTGTAACATGAAATTTTTCCAAAAAGCCTCACGTTGCTCATCAGAATGTCAGATTAATTTCAGCAAATCAGTTCATTCAGGTTTTTTCAATGAACTGACTCACAGATTCATTTGAATCTACTTGATTTCCAAAAAATTCAAAGCACAAATATACACAGCACACACTAACATTAGGAAATACAATCATTTTTAAATGACATCAAACAGTTTTTGATTAATTATTTTCAATATTTGATGGTAGTTTGAAATGTTTGGTATGTTTAAATTTAGTTTATTTTTGATTAACCAGTGTTTTTGTTGTCGTTTAAAATTATTAATTATTTTATTTCACTTTATCTATTTGCGCCTTCAGATTCAATTACAATACATATCTTTAAAAGTTTGTTTCTCCACTTCAGCAGCACTTACAAACACCAAAACTTAGAGTTTTATTCCTCCCTATATTCTGAAGGTTTTTACTGAAGGATTTGTTCATATATCATTCACACTGATTTATACAACATTTTATTCCTAAAAACATGGCGAAAATGCAAAATTTTAAAGGCAGCGAGTTTGTTTCTCCACTTCAACAGCAGTTGTTTAAGGTAAAAATAAATAAATTAAAACAGAAATGAAAATAAAGAAATAATAATAAATTACTCTTTTTGATGTTGCCACTCATAATGGGATGTGTCAGAAATAGAAAATTATAAAATCAGATATGCAAAGATAGATTATGTTGTTTATTCAAACAGATACTGCTGCACTAAACAGACCAGATTAGTTACTTTGAATTAGTAGCTTTTAAAGTAGCTAACTGCAGCTTGAGTTTAGTTCAACTAGTTTAAATTATTAGAAGCTTGAAGCAGGGTTATTATAGTTAACTAAATCTAAAACCATTTTAAAAAATAAATATTTCGTTACTTGAAATGATTGTTAACTGAAATAAAATAGTTAAGAATTCCAAAATTTGCTTAGTTTAACTTGAAGTACTAAAGGAACTAAAGCTAAATGGACAAAATTAATAAAAACCTTAGATATATTGACCAACCCTAATCCTATATGTTACTATAACAAATAAATGAAAGTAAAAATGATGTGGTTATATTTATAAAGAAAAAAACGCACACTGATTTATAAAAATGACAAAAACAAAATTGCTAATAGTTTAAATTTAAAGTTAAAACAGAAAATGAAGAGTTTATTTGCAAAACCAAATAACTCAGTTTATTTTAAAAAATCATGTTTTTTTATTATGTTATGATATTTTTATTGTGTTACTTGAAATGCACAATGAAAAAAACATGATTTTTGAAAATTGTTAAAACTGAGTTATCCTTTTTTGTTAATTAACTCTTCAAATACAAAACTTAAATATAATTCAAATTATTAACAAAAACTATAATAGTGTATCACATTATTTTAAAATAGCACTGGCTTAAAGCAGATTCATAAGAAGTAGATGGATGGATGAATGGAAAGATGGATGGGCAGGTGGACGGCCTCTTTAAACTGCTCATTCATCTCTCCATCTCTGAACTGATGAAAGGAAAACTGCACTCAACCAATTAGTCAGTCAGCATTCTGTGTGTGTGTGTGTGTGTGTGTGTGTGTGTGTATTTTGGCTTTACTACAGGCGGTTTTTATAGATAATTACAAATAATTATTGCCAATTACGTTCAGAACATTCCAAAAAAAGAAAATGAGTTTGAACCCAACATCAAAAATCTCAATTAATAGGACAAAAATGTTCAGAAGAACAGGCGAAGAGACGGAGGCAGATTTCAGATGCAGGTGCTTCATTCTGCTGCTCGTCCTCTTCCTCATTCACCTCTTCCTCTCGCAAATGCTCTAAATCTGTCTCAGCACACACACACTCGAGTGGAGAGGCAAGTTGAAGCAGAGACGCTTCCCTGCAGTTTCTCCCTCTTGTTGGATCATCATTGACGGAAGCAGCAGGGATCAATCCTGCAGCGCTGATCCCACTTTCAATTTTCTGAAGAGGGAACCGCAGAGAGCTTTGTAAAAAACACACACACACACACTCGAGCCAATTCACAATCGTGTTCATATGTCACCTGCTATACAGAGGACTGGTCAACTAGTCACATCTTTCTCATGAAGTTTACTGAACGTCTGATTCAAACATCCTTCACAGAATCACAAGCTCTACTTGACTCACAAATGATTCAGAATGAGCGATGCAATACAATACTAAAGCAAACACACACAGCATAAACATCACTCTATTTTTGACTGATTATTTTCAGTATTTAATGTATATCAGTATTTTATGCAAGTAAAAATTTAAATTTAGTTTAAGTTTAATTGATCAAGCAGTGTTGTTGTTGTTAACTGAAACTAAAACTATTAGTTTGCATTAAAATAAAAAAAATAAAAAAGGTAATTGCGACTTTGAGTTTAAAAAGTCAGAATTTAAAAAATAAAGTCTGAATTATGAGATAAAAGCTTACAATTGCCTTATTTTATTTTATATCCAATGGTAACACAAGCTATACTACCATTAAAAAACTTTGAGAGATTTTAATTTTTAAAGAAGTAAATAATTTTACTCCGCAAGGATGCATTAAATTGATCAAAAGTGCCAGCAAAGACATTTATAATGTCTAAAATACATTTAATTTGAAGAACTAAAATAAGTTTCATTTAAAGTACAAAAACAAAACAAAAAAAAAGAAAGAAAAATGACAATTATCATCTATAAAGATAAAGTAAAATAAATGAAAAAATGACTTGGCAACTAACTGAAATAAAATAAGTACTAAAATTACTAAAACTACACTACAATAAAAGATAAAGCTAAATAGAAATAAATTGCTGAAAAGTAATTAAAATGAAAACTGAAAATACAAAATAGAAGGTACTTCAATATATGAATACATACTATAATAGTATATATAATTAATACTAAAATAACACTGTGAACAGCATAATAGACAGAGGAGAGATTCACATACACTGATGTTGGATTAAAGGTGTAATTGAAGTTCACCTGTGCTGGGAGAATGAGAGTGTGTGTGTGTTTGATACTCTGATCACGAGCGTCCTTCAAACACCAGCACACACTGATCAGTGATTACAGAAGTGACGAACAAGCACACACACACTCACACACACACACAAATAGACAATAACACACACACACACACACTTTTACTTAATTTACCTAAATGATGCATTACATGTCAACTGCCTCACGTCAAATGCTGAAATATTTTAATATATATGTGACAGTATGCGTTTGAGGTGCTGTAACTAATCACCATATTTTTAATCACCTTTTTGCTTCACAAATGAACTCTTGGTCTCTGATGTGCTCATGCTTCTCTGTGCTGCTCGCGTTCTCTCTCAGACAGATTCATTCATCCCAGCATAATATCTTTCCTTCAGGGCATCGTACGGATCTCTACCTCTGATATCCGTCCATCCGCTCGTTCTGTGTCAGAAATGTCAAGCGCCTCCCGAGAGACTTTCATCATGAAACCCCATCAACCCTTGTGTCATGTTAACATCCCTCTATCTTTACCTTTACCTATTTCTTTCTCTGATGACAAGCCAGGACACACACACACACACAGAGGACCAAGGGTTACATAATCAGAGACCTGTGTGTGCTTGACCAGAAACAAACTCTACACAAATACACACATGCTTGACCAATACGCTGACATACTGAACATACTATGTTCAGTTACTATACATACTATGTTTTTGTGTTACTGAGACAGTAAAAAAGAGGGTGTTTAAATTTCCTTCAAATGTCTGTCATTAAACCAGTTGTGTTATTAGTCAGACAATAGTTTAATTTTAACTAACACAGCAAAAAAAAGGAAATTAACCATAGATGAAGACTGTTTGCACTAAAGCTGCTGTAGGGAGCCTTGCAGCAATGCTGAGAATGCAACATGCATTTGCGTTGCATTATACATACACGCTGAGACATTAAGTAACGCATTGGAACATGAAATCTAGCTTGTGTAGCTGTAACTGTTCATGTTCATGTACTTAGGGGAAGACACTAAAAGCATAAACATTATTCTTTTTTATGCACTTTGTTCTTTTTGAAAAGAAAACCAAACACAAAACCAATACATCCAAAATTATTAGTCATTTTATAACACGTTATCTATTTGCGCCTTCAGATTCAATTTCAATACATATATTTAAAAGTTTGTTTCTCCACTTCAGCAGCATTTACATACACCAAAATTTAGAGTTTTATTCCTCTCTGTATTCTGAAGGTTTTTACTGAAGGATTTATTTATATATCATTCACACTGATTTATACAACATTTTATTCCTAAAAACATGTTGAAAATGCTAAATTTTAAAGGCAGTGAGTTTGTTTCTCCACTTCAGCAGCACTTAAATGCACCAAAACTTAGAGTTTTATTCCTCTCTATATTGTAAAGGTTTTCACTGAAGGGTTTGTTCATATATCATTCACACTGATATATACACCATTTTATTCTTAAAACATGGTGAAAATGCTTTTTTTTTAATCCAGTGAGTTTGTTTCTCCACTTCAGCAGCACTTGCATACACCAAAACTTAGAGTTTTATTCCTCTCTATATTGTAAAGGTTTTCACTGAAGGGTTTGTTCATATATCATTCACACTGATATATACACCATTTAATTCTTAAAAACATGGCGAAAATGTTTTTTTTTTTTTTAATCCAGTGAGTTTGTTTCTCCACTTCAGCAGCACTTGCATAAACCAAAACTTAGAGTTTTATTCCTCTCTATATTGTGAAGGTTTTTACTGAAGGGTTTGTTCAAATATCATTTACATTGATTTATACAACACTTTATTCTTAAAAACCTGGCGAAAATGTGTTTTTTTTTTCTTGTTGTTGACAGCGTGTTCTGATTTATAGTAATGAAGAATTCCAAAATCCCCTCTGTAAAAACTTTTAGCTCTAATGTGTCAACAGAATCAAACCAGAATTTTGAACCTGGCTTTATCCAAACTTCAGATTTATTCTCTGGAAATGTATGTAAATGAGTGCAAATTTAATTCGATAATGCCTTATTTCCATATTTAAACTAAACATTTTCAGTCAAAAAAAGTTTGTGATTCTTAATATAATCAATCAGCTGGGAAAGTATGGTGATATTTACTAGTTACATTTTTTTTATCCCACTCACTTTTGGTGTTGTGCCTCGAGTGTGTTTCCTAAAGGTGAAGAGTGTTTACTAAAGGTATTTGAGTGCGTTTGTATTAAGTATCCTCGAGAATAAAACCCCTCTCATCTGTTTAATCCAGCGTCTGACGCTCTAAATAACTTTTCTTTCTTCCAGATGCGGGATAAATCTCTCTCCCGCAGACACCCGGCAGCAGAGCATGATGGGAGTTTAAGACGACACTGATCTCAGTGTGAGGTCTCACAGCTTTATTACCCACAAACCCTCTGGGGCCGAGGTCAAGTTGTCTTCTTTTAGCTTTTCAAATTAAGCAAAAGAATAAAATCAGGGGCGCAGTGAGACCTTTAACATTTAAATACTGCAGTGCTTCATAAATCCTGCCGCTTAAAATATCAGACAGATATTAACACCAGACCAGGAAGAAATCCAACACTTCACTAGAAATATGCAAATGCAATGCATTTTTAAGATTAAAATGCCTTATAATACACTTTATGCGTAGTTGTATATTCTTATGAATAATCAAACACTTTAATAATGTGTTAGAATACTTCATAAATTATTGATAGTGTCACCTTTAAACCACATTTTATATGCTACAGTATGTCATATAAAAGTAGATAGTGCTAAATTCTGATTGGTTAATCCAACATTCCAGTGAATTAATATCTTTATAATGCAATTTCAAAAAAAGAAATAAAAACCTACTTAAATTGTTACTACATCTGTTTGAAATGTCATGCATGCATAATGAGAATTATTAATTTATAAAGCTGGATTCCAATTTCCACATACATGATAAAGTGTATGTACATTAAATTACCATATATATTACGCTCATGCATCAAACAGTGAATATTTTTTCAGCCTGAATGACAGAACATGCAATGAGTTACTGTTCAAACATTACAAATGAACTTTAAAAACAGAAAGAGAGCTTAATAACGAGAGACGAGATGCTCGTGCAGATTCTGATGAGCCGATGTTTGTGAGAAACGATTCAAGCTCGTCTGATTGGTCTGATTAATTTCAGCATATTAAACATGCTGTGACTCACGGATGATAAATGAACGCGAGCGGTAAATCAGAGTGACGGCAGATGAAGGTCACCGTCAGGATTTACCGTCAGTCCCTGAGATCATCAGTTCTTTCAAAGGTTTTCACGTCTCATTTCTGAAGCTCAGATCTCTTGTTCTTTCTGCTTTGCTGGTCTCATTTTTAGCTCTATCTATCTCAGTGAACACTCTGACAACCAGACATTATTAAAACATGATTCACACTTTAAATTTAATATGAGACTCATAAGATAGTGAAAGCCCAAGGGTCCCATAAACACCCTCCTGTTTCTGCATCTGTCACCAGACTCAAACAGACATTATCATTCAATTCCAAATTAACTGTGTTTATCAGATAACACAATTATTATACTACACACATAGTCTACTGATCATATTTTCATTTCAAATACATAAATAAATATTAAATAAACAGTAAAATATTAAACCTAACAATGCACAAACAAAATATAAAATATATTAATTTATTATATACATAAGCTAACTGTTATATCAAACATATAAATAAATATTAAATATTTAAAATAAATATTTAGTACAATATTAAATTTAAAAATGAATATATAAACTAAATATAAAATGTTTAATTATACTACCATATACTGGGCTAATTAAATATCAAATGCATAAATTAAAACAGTTTAAAGAGTGAATTTAATATTTACCATTTTCATTTTCATTTTAGTAAAATTTTTAGTGATTCTGTTTTTTTTGCATGCCTATATAGTTTTACTGATTTTCATTTTTGTTTTAGTTTTAATTATTTTAATACATCAGGTTCACCTAAATGAAAATGAGCAATGTTCTTGGTGACTAGCTGAAATAAAATCAGTTCAAGTTTTTTATATATGTGATTGATTTCAATTTGCATTTATTTCAAGTAACATCATGTTTTTTTATGGTTATAGTAGTAGCTAACTAACAACCCTGATAATGACACATCTGGTTTAATGACGTATGAAGGAAACTCAATCACTCCTTGACACGGTAACACTCAAACTCCACACAATAGGAGCATTTGGTCAAGCATTTCCATCTCCAGTAGTCTAATGGTTCTGGCTTTAACAGCAAAATTTCAGCAAGCTGTACAAAAAACTAGAATAACTCAGTTCCACAGGACTCAAGTGGCCATTTAGCTGAAGCAGGTCAGAAAACGAAGCTGATCTGAGAACAGCAGCAGCGCGGTGCTCGAAATTAGGGGGCACGGGGTTGCCAGATTCCCTGCTGTGGAAAATCCCTCATAAGAGGTGGATTAACGGTGTTTGTGACAGGAGGAGAGAGTGAGGGGGAGTTCAGTCCGGAGAGAAGAGGAATAAAGGATGAAAAGGACAACGAGATGAAAGGGTGGAAGAGAGAATCATAAAGACGCATGCAAATAAAGCAGTGAGTGGACGATTACGGCCGCTGAGATGATGAAAACCTGCAAAGATGGTTAACATTTGTCTTGCTCTTGATGGGTAATGCGAGAGTGTAAACAATGTGCAGTGCACATATGAGAATATCGGGGCCGTAGGTGTGTGCGTGTGCGCGTGTGTGTTTGTGTTCAATACTGGAGGTCCATTATTAAGTCCAGCTGAGTTGATTAACCTTTCTAACTCATTTACATTACAGAAATGTCAAAGGAAAGACCAAACAAACACACACAATCACATCACACTCATGCATGCACCTGTGACACGCACACACACACTCACACACAGAGTCTCAGGAGTCTGTATTTTCCCTTTATCCTGTAAAATGACCAGACATAATGATGAAAAAAATGGAAATGTGCTTGTGTGTAATTGCTAAGAGAAAGTATAAAACACTTTTCATCAGAATCATATTTCAAATCTATAATCTGCGGTGTACAGCTGCTCCAATCATGTGCAACATTTCTCATAAAACACCTGACAACAGCATGTATTTTTATACCCTAACGAACAGAGCGAACGAGAGAGATAGACAGAGAGAGAGCGTGCTAATCACAGTTTCTTGTGCCTACACAACCCACACACTCAGATGAGAATAATACACACACACACACACACACACAGAGTACAGCAAACAACCCCCGTTTAAATGTACGCTACGTACTCAAATCTTGATTTTCTTTCATGGCAAGAGCCTTTGTTTTAGACCCCTGATGTGTTAACTTTAAGCGTGTGAACCACTGCCTCTGTAAAGCATTAAAACAGCAGTACTATAATGAATATAAATGTGTTTATAAATGTGATTTTATACATTAGCTTCACTGTATTGCTTTCTTCAGTTCTAACAGTGTAGTTTGACCTGTGATAGTGTTTGGCGGTGTTCGCTGCGGCCGGTCGGTGTTCAGAGGTTCTGGTTGTTATTCCAACAGCGCTGCCTCCCCAGTCGCCATAGAAACACTGGAGACACATGCACTGTAGAATACAACCAGACCAAACTACAGCCGCACTACTGACGTCAGTTAGGCACAGCCCAACTACTGACATGTTCAAATACAACCTGATTACCAACCTTAAACTACACTGACACCATTCACATACAGCCTGACTACTGACACGTTTAACTACAGCCCGACCACTGGTGCTGTTAAAGTACACCTGGACTTCTGATGACAATAAACTACAGCCGAACTACTGACAATATTCACATACAGCCTGACTACTGACACTTTTGAAATACACCTGGTCTTCGAACTGACATTAAACTACAGCCAACATACTGGGACTTTTAATGTACACCCGGACTTTTGACAACATTAAACTACAACCGAACTACTGACACTTTTTCAGTACACCTGTACTTCAGATGAGATTAAACTACAGCCAAACTACTGACACTTTTAAAGTACACCAGGACTTCTGATGACATTAAACTACAGCCAAACTACTGGGACTTTTAAAGTACACCAGGACTTCTGATGACATTAAACTACAGCCAAACTACTGGGACTTTTAAAGTACACCTGGACTTCCGACAGCATTAAACTACAGCCGAACTACTGACACTTTTGAAGTACCCCTGGACTTCTGACGACATTAAACTACAGCCGAACTACTGACACTTTTGAAGTACACCTGGGCCTCTGACAACATTAAACTACAGCTGTACTACTGACACTTTTCCAGTACACCTGGACTTCCAATGACATTAAAATACAGCCAAACTACTGAAAATAATTATAAAGTACACCTGTACTTCTGATGACATTAAACTACAACCAAACTACTGACACTTTTAAAGTACATCTGGACATCTGACAACATTACCGGACTTCACCCGGACTTCCAACTACATTAAACTACAGCCAAAATACTGATGCTTTACTCCTGGACTTCGGACAACATTAAACTACAACCGAACTACTGACACTTTTTTTTAAGTACACACTGACTTCGGATGACAATAAAATACAACCAAACTACTGACACTTTTAAAGTACACCCAGACTTCTGACGACATTAAACTACAACCAAACTACTGACACTTTTCAAGTAGACCTGGGCTCCCGATGACATTAGACTACAACCGAACTACTGACATTTTACACCTGGACTTCCAATGATATTAAACTACAGCTGAACTACTGACACTTTTAAAGTACACCCGGACCTCTTACGACATTAGACTACAACCGAACTACTGACACTTTATACCCGGACTTCCGACGACATTAAACTACAGCCGATCTACTGACACTTTTCAAGTACACCCGGACTTTTGACAACATTAAACTACAACCGAACTACTGACACTTTTTTTGAGTACACCCTGACTTCAGACGACAATAAACTACAACCGTACTACTGACACTTTTAAAGTACACCCAGACTTCTGACAACATTAAATTACAACCAAACTACTGAAACTTTTCAAGTACACCCGGGCTTCCGACAACACTAAACTACAACCCAACTACTGACACTTTACACGCAGACTTCCAATGACATTAAACTACAGCTAAACTACTGACACTTTTAAAGTACACCCGGACCTCCAACGACATTAGACTACAGTCAGACTACTGACATGTTAAACTAGAGCCGAATTACTTGACACTGTTTAAATACACTGGGACTTCTAGTTGACATTAAACTACAACCTAACCACTGACACGTTAACAACTGACAATTTAAAGTACATTTGGATTTCTGATGACATTTCACTACAACCATTGCAACACATTTACATAATAAATCTGACTTACATACTTTGCACGTGTACCATACATAATGATGTATTATGTTTATTAATAAAGCATAAATATAAACACAAATATTTTAAATATTATTCTTTTGTATCTCTCTTGTCATCTGATTTCTCTTGTTTTGTACTGCTGTAGAAGACTGTATCTCACCATAGGTATTTCTGTGTAATAACCTGAAAAGAACTGAAGTACTGCACAAATCACCTTGAAACACACATCAAAAGTTATTTAGTGTCAAGGCAATATCAGGATAAATAACTTCGCTGCACAGTACAGTACATAGTTTAGTATTTTAAAGGACAGATGAAGACTATGAGAAACAGTAAACACACCAGAATCAATCTAGTGTATAAAGACAAACTGATATTGCAATTTGAAGTAAAGCCAAAGAGCTCAACAGAAATGTTGGATTAAAAGCCAAGATTATGAAACACAGAAGCATTTCTCCATCTGTCTCTCTTTGTCACAAACACACACAATCACACAAAGCCGTCGAGTTTATAGAGTTTCAAAATATCACATGTTCACAGAAAGGTCAAAGACTGACATTTGCTTTAATTCACTCAATAAAAATGCATAAACTTTACAGAATGAATGTTTGTGTATATATAGAGAGAGAGAGATGCATATATATGTGTGTTCCCTCATTTTAAGAAAAGAACAAGAGAAAAAGTAAGACATCCATCATCTGATTCTCCTTCCATTACACACACAAAAACACCTGTCTCTCTTCATCTGTCAATCTGTGTCTGTCTGTCCCGCAGCGGCCCTCTGGTGCAATTCAGACACACTCAGGTGTGTGTGTATGTGTGTGTGAGTGACTGCGGGTTCATGCAGTGCATCAAAAAAAGAAAAGCGAACTGTTGAAACCTTCCATAAGTTCGTGTTTCTGCGCTGGTGTGAAAATAGCGTGTTGAAGCGAGTATGTAATGTGTAGTTGCCATGGCGATGAAGGACATGACGCTTGCGTAGCGGGACCTTCGCCTCTCGTTAGAGAGCACAGAACAAACGCTAATTAATGAAACGAGCGAGAAACGGACAGATCCTGACAGCAGAACAGACGAAAACACCCAGAGAAACAATAAATAATTGGATCTTACAAAGTTTCTCTGAGAAATCGGAGAGAAAGTGTGCAGCGGTAAAGGTGTGAAAAAGACAGAGAGACAGAAAAGGAGACAGACAGACAGTCACGGAAAAACAGAGAAAGGATATTTCAATTAAGTTTAACAGCGTATCTAAATTGTTCTGGAATGACAGAGCAGAATTCAATCTCTGATAAATGAGAGAGCAGACGTGGAGAGAATGTGAACGAAACAGACAAAAGACGAGAGAATCAGACTGAAAACGCAGACAGAGACAGACAGACCAAGAAGTCTCTTCTGTCACCAAGACTGCATTTATTTGAGCAAAAAATGCTGTAAAAATAGTGAAATATTATTATGATCTAAAACAGCTGTTTCCATGTGAATATCTGTTAAAATGTAATTTATTTCTGTGATCAAAGCTGAATTTTCAGCATCACATGATCCTTTAGAAATCATTCTAATATGCTGATTTGCTGCTCATCTTACATTTTATTTTCATAAACTAAAAGCAAAATAAAAACCATTTCAAGTACCGACATTACTAAGACTAAGATTGAAATAAGTTTCTAAAATCACAAACTGAAATAAAAATACTAAAATTAGTCGAACTAAAAGTGAAATTAAATACATTTGAAGTACCAAAATTACTAAAAATAAAACTGAAATAGATTGTTTCTTTTAAAATACTAAAATGACTTAAACTGAAATAAAACAAATTTAAAGTTCTAAAATTGCTAAAACTGAAATAACAGGGTTTCTGCAGGTTTTATGACGGTAAATGTGACTTTTTAAGGCCTTTTTAAGACCAATAAATCAATACAGCAATATGTTCTCTAAGTATAGTTCAAGAAAGTATAGTTTTCTCTCTTTTCCTTGCTTTCCTTCAGTAAAAGCGCCTTGCACATTTTACTTTCACTTTCAAATTAGCACCAATTCGACGTCAAGCAATTGTTTGTTTTTAGTTCGCTTGAGTTTTCCTTCTTTTCTTCGGTTTTAAGTAGCTTGTAAAAGTGTTGTGCGCATTTTACTTTCATTTTTAAATTAGTACGCTCTGCATTGAGCATTGCGTTCGGTTTTAATTGTATTGTCTGTTCTCTAACACTTTTGTGTTCTTCTGTGCCACCTTTGTAGTACAAATTTCATGACTGGTAACTTCTTTGTCCTATTATACTTCTTATTATATTGTTTTAATTAGAAATTTGAAAAAGCTTATAAACAAATTTTTGAAGCTGACATAGATGATGCCATACTTTTAATAAAATTAGAAAAATGCATAACAAAGGTAAAAAGAAAATGCCCCTGCAACTCACTCAAAGTGTCAAAAATCACCTCATACTAGAAAGGCCAATTTTTCTTTAGAAATTTTTAGGCCCTACTAAAAGTTTTAAATTAGGAGGACAAGTGTTCCTAATTACAAGAAAGAAAAAAAAAAAACAGCTCTTAAACTGGCCGTGTGACAGGTATGGCTGTGGAATGGGGGTTGGCTGATTCTAATATGCTGATTTGCTGCTCAACAAACATTTCTGATTATTGCAATGCTGAAAACAGTTGTGCTGTACAATATTTTTGTGGAAACAGTGAAACATTTGATATTTCAGGATTCTCAGATGAATAGAAAATTCAAAAGAACAGCCTTTTTTAAAAAAAAAAAAAAAAATCTTTTGTAACACTAAAAGTGTCTTTACCTGCACTTTTGATCAATTTAATGTCCTTGATGAATAAAAATGTAGAAATATATATATATATACACTAAAATATTTTGAGTTGACGGAACAAATAATTTTAAGTTGACTCAATTTTTTTTACAGTGTATATTTTTGTCAACTTGAAATGTTAAGCTGTATTAAGTGACAACTTAGATATTTGAGTTGAGTCAACTTAAAATTTTAAGGCAGCTGGGTAACAAGCCCAGCTTTTAAGTTTAACAAACCACATTTTTCGTTTAGTCAACTCAAATATCTAAGTTGTCACTTAGTACAACTTAACATTTCAAGTTGACTGAACTTAAAATTTTAAGTTGAGTCAACAAATTGTGTTTTTTGTTTGTTTTTTACAGTGTATATAAACACATTAAAATGTAAACGTTTTTTAGCTTCCGCTTTAAATTTTTCGTAAATCAAAGTGGATATAAAGTCCAAACCTGCTTGAATAAAGTGCAGCACTTTAAATTGAACCAGTGATCAAGAAAAGACCAGCGGTGTTTGTGTGAAGCTGTCGATCGAGCCCGAGAGAGAGAGAGAGAGAGAGAGAGAGAGAGAGAGAGAGAGAGAGAGTGGTAATATCGTCAGTTGTGTGGGTGGTTTTGGTTGGAGTGGGTGGTTAAAAAAAACTTTTTCTTTCTGTGCCTTTCATCACTATGGCAACGGAAGTGGTTTTGTGGTGCTGGAAGGTGAAAGTTTTTATGCTCTTGTACAGGTGCGCACACACACACACACACACTTCAGCTGATCTCATAGCGAATGCATCTCTCAGTAAAGGTGTGAGTGAGTTAACAAGTCTACAGTTTCCTGAGCGAATCTCAACACAGTGATTCCTGCAGCGCATCTGACAAAACAAATCATGCTTTACACGAGTGAATTCAGTGTTGTGAGATATAAATACTGAATGCTTCAAAATAACACTAAGATGCACACAAAAACACACAGTCTGACTCATGAACGAATGATCAAGTGATTTGAATCAGTGTAATGAATCATTTGTTGAATCGGCTGACTGGATGTTTAATATGACACATAGTAGCAAAACTACAGTAGACATTCACTAAATACTTCTGCTGTGAAACATGTTTCCACAAAGACCAGTGTGCTGTTTGTTTCTAATGAAATGTAATTATTAGGGCGAGGCCACTGCAAAAAGAACACTCATCAAATCATTTCTCTTCGGTAAATAATCTGTGTGATGATCAATGAATGTGATCAGCGATTGATCAGTTTTGTGTCTCACTAAATGCTCTTTAATTGCACTAATGAGCTCATTATGAGGATCAAAGAGTTCTGGACTGAAGACGCTTCAAAGATTCTCATGAATGAACACACACACACACACACACACACACACACAAGATTCACAGTACGATTAAAGCATCTCTACATGCATTTTTTCATTTAATTTCCTTTCACAGAGAGAATCAGCTGCATTAATAAACAGATGCACATTTATGGGATGATTCCGTGAATCAGGAGACGCCTGTGACGACATGCTGTGGCACAAAAACACATCAGCTAATGCAGGAGAAGAATGATTCATGTGATGAGATGTCGCAGTAACTTTTCCAGATAAAACCAGTTATGTTTTTGTCAACTAAAACTATTAAAAGTTTCACTAAACTTACCAAAAAAAAAAAAAAGATTTGAAATAAAGCTGAAGTAAAATAAAACATATAATTGTCAGATTCAAATAAACACTTAAAAACTAGAAATATTGTTTTGGCAATTATCTGAAATACAAAAAAAACTGAAGTACAAAACTACTAAAACTGAAATAAAATAATTTTAACATTTTATAATAATTATAAGTTCAAATTGAAGTGAATAACTACAAACTGAAATAATTTAAAATAAAATAAATAAAATATTATATAAAATTCTATATATTAAAATATAATAAAACATAATATAAACAAAACATAATAATCTACAAATACTAAAACTGTGATCAGTTTAATTTGAAATGACTAAACCTAAACTGAAATAAATGAAAGAAATTAATAGAAATCTAAAAATAAATAATCTAATAAAAATGACAAAATCACCTCAAAATGATTAAAACTAGAAGTCAAACGACAAAATATAATAATATTAAAACTGAAATAAAATAAGTTTAAATTAAAGTGAATAACTACAAACTGAAATAATTTAAAATATAATAAAATATTAAAACTTAAAAGTGTCATTTAAAGTACTAAAATTACTAAAACGAAACTGAAATAAAATAAATGAAAAATAATTAAGTTACTTAAACTGAATCTGAATTAAGTTTCATTTGAAATACTAAATGGACTAAAACTGAAATAAAATAATTTAAAAATAATATACATATAATAAAACATAATATAAACAAAATATAATCATTTAAAAATCATAAAACTGTGATAAATTTCATTTCGAAGTACTGAAATGACTTACCTAAACTGAAATAAAAACAAATGAAAGCTAACAGAAATATAAAAATAAACAAAATCTAATAAAAAAAAATGACAAAATCACATAAAATGATTAGAAATAAAAATGAAAATGGCAAAATATAATAACATAAATTAAAAAAATAAAAGTTAATTCAAATAATTACTATAATACTATAATACTACTATGATACAGAACTGGACTGAATCTGTTCTGAGTTTTCAAGTCGTGCCAAAGATGTGCTGAACGCCTTAATATGTAAATATAACATAACCAGTCAAACAAAAGAATATTAAAAACTCAAAGCCAACATGAAATCAAGATTAATATTTACACAGAACATCACGTTTCTCACTGAATATCCTGTTTCACGCCGAAGTGCATCACAATACACAAAGGAAATGTTATTTATGTTGACTAACTCACACACACACACACACACACACACACACACATATACACACATGCATCCTCCACAAAAAGACGACATCATCATCATCAATCTCACAAAAACATTACAGCAACCCAACAAAACCCTCAAGGACAGTGTGTGTGTGTGTGTGTGTGTGTGTGTGTGTGTGTGTGTGTGTGTTACTACCTTCATTGACTTCTAGCTTTTAAGCTAATTGGTAGGACAGAACACACACACACACACACACAGAGATAAATTGTGTATCTCTAAAGACTGATGTTCACCACTGGGGAGAAAAACGCAGCTGAGAAAACATCTTCTGACTGGGATAATGGACGAGCTCTGGGTGTGTGTGTGTGTGTGTGTGCGCGCTTGTTCTCGGGGCTAAAAGTGACCTTGCTGTGTTTTTAGATGAAAATACACTGTCTGGCAAACGCACACATTCTCACACACAGTTGTTACAGCACTGGAATGACCTGCAGAGCAAACACTGATGTATTTCTACTGCAGATGCACTGCTGTTCATGTGTTTGCTGAGAGACTGTGCTGATATTTCACTAAGTGATTCAGACACACTTTCATTTTCACCTGCTGGAGCAGAAAACAGTGAAAAACCTCACAGACGAACTGAAGGAGCGACCCGAGCGTCTGCGAGTCCGTCATCACTAACAGATGGTGCACTCACAAAAAGCAGCCAAAAACACCATGTTTTTTTGGAAATGTACCACAGTAGCACTACAGTATATTTGAAGCACATAAATACTCAGAAGCACTACCACAACTCAAATAAATTCATGGTTGCAAGTTTAATAAAAATCTATTATTCTAATTCTATTTCTGTTTAGTTTAACGTTTCAAACTGTTTCGGTTAATTTTGTTGATGTGACAATACTGATAATTACATCAACGTAATATTAAGCGGAAATTTCTGTCATTTTTTTAATAAGTTGTGGTAACGTAATAAAACTTAATTTTTGAGTAATCAAAAAAAATTAAAATAAATAAAAAAAATGTTTATTCTACTAATTAAAGGGGTCATCGGATGCCCATTTTCCACCAGTTGATATGATCCTTTAGGGTCTTAATAAAAAGTCTCTAATATACTTTGATTAAAAATTCTCAATGGTTTTGTAAAAAAACACCCTTTTTACCTTGTCAAAATCAGCTCTGCAAAAATCATCTCATTCTAAGGGGTTGTTCCTTTAAATGCAAATGAGCTCTGCTCGCCCCGCCCCTCTCTTCTCTCTGTGGAAAGATGCTATTGTTTACATTAGCCGCATGTAGCCGCGTTTAGCCGCTAAACTTCCTAACTACCACTTTATAAGGAAAGGCGATCGCAAAGATTCATAAAATAACCCTTATACTCACTTCTGCTGTAAGTGAAGCTGGATCACAAATGATTCACACGAACATAGACGGATATATGTAGATCGGGAGGCACATTCCCTTCACAAACAAACGTAATCCACTGCATCTTCAGCGGCTCAGATGTCGGGAGTAAATGACGACCACTATGTTCACTATTACATCCAGTAACACAACGCCTCAATCGCTCAGTCGGAGATATTCTTGTCTAACTTACATCCCTGCTCCAGCATCAAAACAAAGAGGGCGGACTGTGACAGCTGATTCAAGGTAAATCGCTCATGTCAATCAACTATCGTGTGACGCAACAAGGTATATAATTCAGTTTCATGGTATTTATATTTAAATTTACATTTTATATAAATAACATATATATTTTGTATATGTATATGTTGTTACATTCATGCAATTGCCAGGCATTTTATGTAAAATGACTTACAGTGCATTCATGGTTAGATAAGTTGTAGTAACTTATTTTATTTTTGTAGAACTAAATTTAACTAAATATTATTATTTAAAAAAAAATACAAAATTAAACTACAATTAAAATAGAAACTAAAAGTTATATATATATATATATATATATATATATATACATATACATACATACATACATTTTTCATTTTCTTTTAGTTTAACTTGTACTAAATTAATTATAGCTAAAACTGAAATAAAAATATAAATTATTTTTAATTATTTACAAAAAAAACTAACAAAAAAAATTACTGAAACTTTAAAACTTTTTATTAAAATGAAAACAAAATAAATAAATAAAAACAAATTCAACATACGGATTACTTTTTTTATTACTGACACTAAAATAACACTGTTAGACAAACACTGTTACACTGCATTCATGGTTAAATAAATTCTAGTAACTTAATAAAGTTGTTGGAACAACTAACTAACCCATTTTTAAAAAACCTAATTTTCTTAAACCTATTTTTTCATAGTAATCAAAAAAACGTGTTTATTCTACAAATTAAGTTCCTCCAACTCAATGTAATTTGTTATTATAAGTCGTCATAATGGAAAAATGTTTTGCGGTAATGGTTTTGTCAAGCAAAAACATATTTTTAAAGTATATCATTCAGTTTCATATTTATATTTATATTCACATTTAAATTGTATTTAATTGTAATATGTTTAATATTTCAGGCATTTTTATTTAAAGCAGCTTACATTGCATTCAAGGTCAAATAATAACTTGATATTTATTTTTTTATATATATTTTTTTTTTTTTTTGTTTATTGTACAAGTTCTCAATGTAGTTTGTAGGTTGAACAATTTTATTAGAAGTCATTTTGTGTGTGTGTTTTTTTTTTTTTTTTTTTTTGAGTTTGAGTTTGAGTCTGAGTCTGATTTATGCATTTGGCAGAAACTTTTATCCAAAGCAACTTGCACTGCGTTCAAGGTTTCTATCTGATGAGTATTTGCTTTTTCTGGGAAACAAACCCATGACCTTCCCCTGATCCACTGTTTGAGCTACAGGACTGGTTTATATCAAAATACCGCAGTATTACCACCTGACTAAGTATCTTCTGCAAGCACAAACTCCACGTATTCAAGAAAGCCATAAGACAAAAAGAGAAAATAAACAGACGCTGTGTTTGTAAGGTCGGCAGTATCTCATTCTGTCTCTGGCATTTGGAAAAACGCTGCGATATAAATCCCGCTCAAGTATTTCTGCTCCGGATCAGAGAGGAAACGTCACACTGGCAAACCATAAATTACCACGGTAAACCCTCACAGAAAAACAGAGCGTCGCTCCGCACCAGATCTTCTTGAAAAGACCCTGAAAAACGAAACCTGAGTCTGTGATCTCCGGAGGAATACCGTCTCGTGTTTTGCACTAAATCAGACGGACGAAGCGAAACTAAATCCCATCTGTTCTCCTGCAAATGAATGTCAACGAGTAAAATCTAAACGAACGACTTACGTACATTTATTCATTCCGCTGATGCTTCGATCCAAAGCGATTCATCATAAACGAAGCGTTTCGCATCAAGTGCATCAGCAAAGCCAATAACAGAGATGATTTTATAAACACAGCAATAAAACCCCTCTGTTTAATAGCAGAGATCAGAGATACGGCGGAAAATAACCAGAACAGACCGCGACTGGCATTAGATGTGACTTCAGCAGGAGAAATAAACGGAAAACATCTTCGGAAGTGCAGGACGAGGCCTATTTAATGTCTGGCTGTTGGATGGTGTGATGTGATTTTATTCAGTTCTGGACTCAGAAACCATCCGTCTGTCCAGAGGAATTCAATTACTGCATGATTTCCGATCGATCTCACATTTACCTGCAGATCAGCATCATAAATTGAATCTGTCTTTAGTTTGCATCTGCTCAAACATTGATTAAAAACCAAAGCTAGAGGCTGAAACTCTTCCGAACCCTACATGCAAACATTTACACTCAAGATAATAAAACAAACAGCATGCATTTTGTTCATCAATCAACTAATTTGTCTTCAAATGTCACCGAATGGACAGATTTCAGGTTTTCCATTGCTGTTATGATGATAATTTCTACCTGTTGATATTATTAGAGCTAAAGCGAAACCTAATTTTCTACACTGTAAAAAGTTTTCACCAGCTTCAACTTAAGAACTTAAGTTAAGCAGCTGCCTTTAAATTTTAAATTAAATCAACTTAAAAGTACAAGTCATTTCAACTAATAAATTAAATCAACGTAAAAATACAAGTCATTTTAACTTTATTGTAGTGAGTTGAAATGACTTGTAGTTTTAAGTTGATTTAACTTAACATTTTAAGGCAGCTGCTGAACTTACATTTTTAAGTTGAAACTGGTAAAAACTTTTTATAGTGTATAGCAGGTCTCACACTACACTGTAAAAAAAAAAAAGTTGTTTCAACTTAAAAGTAAGTGTTCGTGCTGCCTTAAAATTTTAAGTCATATCAACTTAAAACTACAAGTCATTTCAACTAATAAGTTAAATCAACTTAAAAAGTCACTTTATTGTAGCGAGTTGAAATTACTTGTAGCTTTAAGTTGATTTAACTTAACATTTTAAGGCAGCTGCTGAACTTAAGTTTTTAAGTTGAAACTTGTAAAAACTTTGTATAGTGTATAGCAGGTCTCACACTACACTGTAAATAAAAATAGTTGTTTCAACTTACAAAAAAAAAAGTAAGTGTTCGTACTGCCTTAAATTTTCAATCAACTTAAAAGTACAAGTCAATTCAACTAATAAGTTAAATCAACTTAAAAATACAAGTAATTTTAACTTTATTGTAGTGAGTTGAAATGACTTGTAGTTTTAAGTTGATTTAACTTAACATTTTAAGGCAACTTAAGTTTTTAAGTTGAAACTGGTAAAAACTTTTTAAGTGTATAGCAGGTCTCATTCTAACACTGTAAAAAAAAAGTTGCTTCAACTTAAAAAGAAAAAAAGTAAGCGTTCGTGCTACCTTAAAATTTTAAGTTTCGTCAACATGAAATGTTAAGTTGTACTACATGAAAACATGGATACTTAAAGTTTAAGTTTTAAGGCAGCATGAACACTATTTTTTTAAGTTGTTTTTTACAGTGTGTTAGTGAAGGTGTTTTTGACTATTACGAGCTTCATACAGGCAAACCTTCACACAAATGCATTCACATACACACGTTTCTGCTTTTTTCTTGTGACAACTATGAAAAATATGAAATCCTGTGAGCGGCTGATAAACTCCTGGAATAACACACATGAGAGCAGAACTCATCTCACCGTGTCTGTTAATGTGTGTGTGACAGAGAGAGAGAAAGAAAGGAATGAATCATCACCATCATCATCATCATCATCATCCAGTCGAGAGAGACGGAAGTAGATGATCGGATGAGTTTTTCTGTGTAATGATGGTAACTGCACTGCACTTTCTTAGCAGAGCGCCTTTTCTTAGTGACTCACTTCGGGTTTTACAAAATAGGAGCTTCATCAGTAAGAGTCATTATGAAATTCAGTACGGAACGTTTTGAAAGAATTTAAGGCAGTTTGACAGTCGTTTAAGTAAATTATGATGTCTCGTGTCTCAGAGGCTGCAATCGATGAACTGTCATGAACTCTGTTCATGATATCAAACTACACACCTGAATCAGAGATATTATTAACTAAAAGTAAAACGATTAAAACATTTTTATAATATAATTACATTTTTTATTATAACATAATTTTAAACTTAAAAATAAAATATAAATAAAAAAACATACATAAATACCAAAATGTTAACACTTTACAAAAAACTTTATAAAAAACTTTGTTGAGTCAACTTAAAATAATGTGTTACCCTGCTGCCTTAAAATTAAAATTAAAATTTTAAGGCAGCTGGGTAACAAACTCAGCTTTTAAGTTAAACAAACCACAAAGTTCAGTTTAGTCAACTCAAATATCTAAGTTGTCACTTAGTACAACTTCACATTTCAAGCTGACTAAACTTAAAATTTTAAGGCAGCAGGGTAACAAATTATTTTAAGTTTACTCAACAAAATGTTTTTTTTTTTTTTTTACATGAACAAACAATGAATAATACTTTTATTACAGTATTTATACATTTTTGTTAATGTCAGTTAATGACAACACATTGGTTCATTGTTAGTTCATGTTAGTTCACAGTGCATTAACTAATGTTAACAAGCACAACTTGTGATTTTAACAATGCATTAGTAAATGCTAAAATTAATTTAAACTAAGATTAATAAATGCTGTAGAAATATTGTTCAGTCTTAGTTCATGTTAACTAAAGTACTTAACTAATGTTAACTAATGGACCTTATTGCAAAGTGTTACCAAAAAATAATAATAATAACAATAATAATAATTACTAAAAATGAAACCACAGTTAAAATTGTACAAATATTTCTGATAGTTTCCAAAACATTTTTCATTTTCTTTTATTTTAACTCAAATAATATTTTAATTATTTACCAATAAAATAAATAAATAAAAATGACTAAAACTTTAACACTTTTTATTAAAATGAAAACAATGGAACTACAATTAAAATACAAACTAAAATCTACACATAAAAGTTAATTCAAAATATGAATAAAAAATATAATAGTAATATAAATAATACTAAAATAACAATGGCTCATATATATATATATATATATATATATATATATATATATATATATATATATATATATATATATTTCTGATACATTCAGAAACATTTTTTTATTTTGTTTTAGCTTAACTTAAAGTAATAAAATAATTCTAAGCTATAACTGAAAAAAAATTCATTACTTTTTAATTATTTACAAAAAACTAATATACATATATATATATACAGTGGATACGGAAAGTATTCAATTTTTCACTCTTTGTTATATTGCAGCCATTTGCTAAAATCATTTAAGTTCATTTTT
Organism: Labeo rohita; assembly: GCF_022985175.1. Taxonomy (NCBI): domain Eukaryota; kingdom Metazoa; phylum Chordata; class Actinopteri; order Cypriniformes; family Cyprinidae; genus Labeo; species Labeo rohita. The sequence goes on from NC_066883.1 coordinate 38,068,000, forward strand.
TTTCCTCATTAATGTACACACAGCACCCCATACTGACAGAAAAACACAGAATTGTTGACATTTTTGCAGATTTATTAAAAAAGAAAAACTGAAATATCACATGGTCCTAAGTATTCAGACCCTTTGCTCAGTATTTAGTAGAAGCACCTTTTTGATCTAATACAGCCATGAGTCTTTTTGGGAAAGATGCAACAAGTTTTTCACACCTGGGTTTGGGGATCCTCTGCCATTCCTCCTTGCAGATCCTCTCCAGTTCTGTCAGGTTGGATGGTAAACGTTGGTGGACAGACATTTTTAGGTCTCTCCAGAGATGCTCAATTGGGTTTAAGTCAGGGCTCTGGCTGGGCCATTCAAGAACAGTCACGGAGTTGTTGTGAAGCCACTCCTTCGGCCTTCGGCCCAGTCTGAGGTCCTGAGCGCTCTGGAGAAGGTTTTCGTCCAGGATATCCCTGTACTTGGCCGCATTCATCTTTCCCTCGATTGCAACCAGTCGTCCTGTCCCTGACAGCATGATGCTGCCACCACCATGCTTCACTGTTGGGACTGTATTGGACAGGTGATGAGCAGTGCCTGGTTTTCTCCACACATACCGCTTAGAATTAAGGCCAAAAAGTTCTATCTTGGTCTCATCAGACCAGAGAATCTTATTTCTCACCATCTTGGAGTCCTTCATGCGGGCTTTCGTGTGTCTTGCACTGAGGAGAGGCTTCCGTCGGGCCACTCTGCCATAAAGCCCTGACTGGTGGAGGGCTGCAGTGATGGTTGACTTTCTACAACTTTCTCCCATCTCCCGACTGCATCTCTGGAGCTCAGCCACAGTGATCTTTGGGTTCTTCTTTACCTCTCTCACCAAGGCTCTTCTCCCCCGATAGCTCAGTTTGGCCGGACGGCCAGCTCTAGGAAGGGTTCTGGTCGTCCCAAACGTCTTCCATTTAAGGATTATGGATGCTCTTAGGAACCTTAAGTGCAGCAGAAACGTTTTTGTAACCTTGGCCAGATCTGTGCCTTGCCACAATTCTGTCTCTGAGCTCTTCAGGCAGTTCCTTTGACCTCATGATTCTCATTTGCTCTGACATGCACTGTGAGCTGTAAGGTCTTATATAGACAGGTGTGTGGCTTTCCTAATCAAGTCCAATCAGTATAATCAAACACAGCTGGACTCAAATGAAGGTGTAGAACCATCTCAAGGATGATCAGAAGAAATGGACAGCACCTGAGTTAAATATATGAGTGTCACAGCAAAGGGTCTGAATACTTAGGACCATGTGATATTTCAGTTTTTCTTTCTTAATAAATCTGCAAAAATGTCAACAATTCTGTGTTTTTCTGTCAGTATGGGGTGCTGTGTGCACATTAATGAGGAAAAAAAATGAACTTAAATGATTTTAGCAAATGGCTGCAATATAACAAAGAGTGAAAAATTGAAGGGGGTCTGAATACTTTCCGTACCCACTGTATATATAAATGAAAAGAAAAATATTAATAACCTTTTTTTATTGTTTTTTAAACGTTTTTTATACTAAAATAACACTGTTAGACAAATACAGGATGAACAGCAGACAGACAGAAGTGTTTCTGTATTCTTTCTGATGGGTTCATCACTTCTTATGTTTCTCTCAATCTTTCATTTTCCGCTCTTCTGCTTTTACCATTACATTGTTATGACAATCAGCGATCAGATTGTCCTCTTTCCGCTCCTCTATTATTAAATCCCCATCTCGATCTGTCTCTCCTTCTGTCTGTCTGTCTGTCACAGGTGAAGAACAAAAGCAGACGACATGCATGAAAAAACAAACAAACAAACAAACAGGATAAAAGCAGGATTCATGTGTGTCTTACCTTAAGATGGAGCAGAAGACAGGCCAGAGGAAACACACACACACACACAGAGAGACAGAGAAGAATTGATCAGACAGCAGTAAATACTTGAGTTTTGTGCACAAAAGCATAAGATCAGGCAGACTTGAGAACGGGCTCTTATGAGTAAACAACCATCCAGAACAACCTAGCAACTGCCACCAATCACCCTAGCAACCATAAAACTCAAATGTGACATGTGACAGACGGACACGGCCGTGATTTGATGCTCCAGCTGCAGGACGCAGGTGTTTCTATACATCATCTGCTCTGTGACTTTAAACACATTGTTTCTGTGTTTGCTCAAGAATCAAGATGTCAAGATGTGAATTTTTAACTGTACACTTATCTAAAAATTATGCATTAAAAGGATTATGCATGTTTGTAAATGTATTTCTGATACAACAACACATATTCAATACATAGTTCAGGAATTCTGCACACCATATTTGTGTAATTATATTATATTATATTATATTAATTATATTATATATTTAGAAATATGCATTGCTAAGAACTTCATTTGGACAACTTTAAAGGTGATTTTCTTAATATTTAGAATTTTTTTTGCACTCTCAGATTCCACATTTTCAAATAGTTGTATCTCCACCACATATTATATTATATTATATTATATTATATTATATTATATTATATTATATTATATTATATTATATTATAATATAAGTTTTTGTTTATGTTAACAAATTTAAATGAATCTGATCAAAAAAAAATTTATGAGATTGGAATAACAACAAACTGTTCACACATATTCAATACATTTTCAACAGATATTTGTGTAGACATATTTGTGTAATTTTAGCTAAATTAATGAATTGGTTACAATTTTAATTTTAAAAGTTAAATTGAATTGAACATATTTAATGCATATTTAAAAATTGGCAAAGCAAATTCCATCATATTTGTATAGTTTTACCTACATAAATAAAATGTACAACATTTCAGGTTTTTATTAAAATATACAAAATTGTAATTGAATCTGACTGAAATTAGTTATGAGATTGATACAACAACAAAGTATATACATTATTATTATAATTTGTTAAAGATTTACATAGCAATATTTATTTTGTTCAAATTGTTTAATTTTAGCTTTTTAAGTTAATAAAACTTACTGCTTTACTGTACTATTGAATATGAACTATAAACAATTATTTTTACTGAATTGAAAATTAAAATAATAAAATAAAATAAAATATTAAATTAACAACTTAAAGAAAAATTATAAATGTTGAAAAAAAAAATTTAATTAGTAAAATTACTAAAATGAGAACTGAAATAAATATTAAGCAGAATAGAATATTAAAAAAAAATATACAAATGACAAAAAATAAAAAAAAATAAAATTAAAACTAAATTTAAAATGAATACTAAAAATCTAATCTAATTCAAAATATTATTGTAAACTAGATTAATATAATAATGAGTAAATAAATACTTATTTAAATACTTCAATTCAAATTTTATTTGCAGTTTCTTTGTGATTATTTGTGAAATTTTCTAGCAATTTCTGAGTGAAAATTGTTTCTAAACCAATATTTTTTTCAGTGTACTTGTATAATCCAGACATACTCCACAAATGAAAGATGTAACAACAAAGTATATACATTATTATTATTATACATATATTTTTTACATGGCAATTCTTGTGTTGTTCAAATTTTCTATTAATAGTAGAAAATAAAACGTTTTTGGTAAAAAAAAAAAAAAAATTGGTTTTTGGTACAATGTACAAAAATGTAAAGTTGAATTGAATCTGATTGAGTGTTTTTATCAGACTTATGTGTATATCTTAAAAAAGGCTAAATATTATTTCACAACAATTTAATTTTAGCAGCATAGTTCAAATGAGAAAATGTATCATTTTCTATATTATTAGTGAGTGAACGACGGATTGAGTGAGAAGAAAAAAAGAGTGAAGAGAGTAAAACAAATCCCTCCATCCTGTCGTTCAGTGCGACGCAAACTCACGACAGAAGTGTGTGAAATCAGCCTGACAGCGAGATGAAGACACACAGAGGACGAAAGACAGAAATAGAGAGATTACGAGAACAACTCAACTTACTACATGCCTTACTATCACACACACACACACACACACACACACACACACACACAGTCCTTTTTACAATCAGGATTTTAAGTTCAAACTAATATGAATATATTAAGAAAAGTGTGTATTTTTAGAGCTGATCTGCAGAGCGGCCCAATCATTTTACACAGAACAGATCATGCATTCTGCCATTCCATATAAGCTCATTAAAAATGCATGCATATGATTATTCAAGAATTCACAATGACAACTGTTTCAAGCCAACTATCATAATATTTAACTGTGCACACTTACAGACTATATATTTTAACAATTTGAGAAAGCCAACCTGCTGATCTGCTACGTAAGCTTATTATTATTATTGTTCTTAATCAAATTTCTGAACGCTTCTCCTAGAGCTTTCAAGCTGGAACCAACAAACTCAGTCCAGATCTTCAGACTGATCTCACTCGGGTTTCTGTCTCTTTTCTCACTGATCCAACGTATAGTTTTCATAAAACTAAAGATTAAAAATCATAAAAATCCCACAGACTTACATCGACAGAATGTTCAAATGAGCCAAAACTATTCAAACTCCCAGAATCCCTTGAGACTCAATCAAGACTTCCCTTCTAATATTTCTATCTAGCCAAGCCTAGCAACTACAATCATGCTAATAACTTGCTAATCATCCTAGCAACATGCTATTAACATGTTAATCATGCTAGTAACTTGCTATTCATGCTAGAAAAATGCTAGCAACATGCTATTAACATGCTAATCATGCTAGCAACATGCTATTAACATGTTAATCATGCTAGAATCATGCTAGTAACTTGCTAATCATGCTTGAAACATGCTAGTAACTTGTTAATTGTGCTAGGATCACGCTAGTAACATGCTAATCACACAAGAAAGATGCTAACAATTTACTAATCATGTTAGAAACATGTTAGCAACTTGCTAATCATACTAGAATCAAGCTAGAAACATGCTAATCATGCCAGAAAAATGTTAACAACTAGCCATTTATGTTAGAAACATACTAGTAACTTGCTAATCATGCTAGCAACATGCTATTAACACGTTAATCTTACTAGAATCATGCTAGTAACTTGCTAATCATGCTTGAAACATGCTAGTAACTTGTTAATTGTGCTAGGATCACGCTAGTAACACGCTAATCACACAAGAAAGATGCTAACAATTTACTAATCATGTTAGAAACATGTTAGCAACTTGCTAATCATACTAGAATCAAGCTAGAAACATGCTAATCATGCCAGAAAAATGTTAACAACTAGCCATTTATGTTAGAAACATACTAGTAACTTGCTAATCATGCTAGCAACATGCTATTAACACGTTAATCTTACTAGAATCATGCTAGTAACTTGCTAATCGTGCTAGAATCATGCTAGTAACTTGCTAATCGTGCTAGAAACATGCTAGCAAATTACTAATCATGCTAGAAGCATGTTAGCAACTTGCTAATCATACTAGAAAAATACTAGAAACATGGTAATCATGTTAACAATATGCTAGAAACATGCTAACAACTTGCTAATCATGCTAGAATAAAGCTAGAAACATGCTAATCATGCCAGAAAAATGTTAACAACTAGCCATTTATGTTAGAAACATACTAGTAACTTGCTAATCATGCTAGCAACATGCTATTAACATGTTAATCATACTAGAATCATGCTAGTAACTTGCTAATCATGGTAGAAACATGCTAGCGACATGTTAATAACTTGCTAATCATGCTAGAAACATGCTACTTTCATGTTAATCATGCTAGGATCATGCTAGTAACTTACTAATCGTGCTAGAAAGATGCTAGCAAATTACTAATCATGCTAGAAGCATGTTAGCAACTTGTTAATCATACTAGAATCATACTAGAAACATGGTAATTATGTTAACAATATGTTAGAAACATGCTAACAACTTGCTAATCATCCTTGAAACATGCTAACAACTAGTTAATTATGTTAGAAACATGCTAGCAACCTGCTAATCATGCCAGAAACATGCTAGCAAAACATGCTAACAACTTGCTAATCATGCTAGAAACTGTATCGCCTTCAAAACATTCAAACTTTAACCTTTCAAAACTACTTCAAACTATTTCAGACTGAAAACCATCAAACTTAACTTTTTTCTTAAAACTTCTTAAACTCTAAACGTTTTTAACTTTTTAGGTCTTAAACTTTTCAAACTTTCTGGTCCGGCTTTCTCAACTTAAAGTTTGTCTTGACAAACTTTTTTATCTAGTTCTAATTTAAAAGATCTGTTTTCTATGTGAATATGTGTTAAACTGTAATTGATTTCTGTGATGCGCAGCTGAATTTTCAGCATCATTACTCCAGTCTTCAGTGTCACATGATCCTTCAGAAATCATTCTAATATGCTGATTTGCTGCTCAACAAACATTTCTGATTATAGCAATGTTGAAAACAGTTGTGCTGCACAATATTTTTGTGGAAACCGCCTTACATTTAATTTTTTAGGATTCGCAGATGAACAGAAAGTTCAAAAGGACAGCATTTAATTCAAATAGAAATCTCTCCTAACACACACACACAGACGGATGCAGCTCCTCTCAGCATGAGTTCAGCGCAGGATTTGCGTTTCCTGTTGATGTCAGCGAGCAAACGAGCCGAAACAATACGAGAGCATCCGCAGACGAGTGCTGGGAAATCCTGCTCAATACGACACACACAGACTGAAGCGCTTCACTTTCACTGCTCAACTAAAGAAACATGAAGATCACAGAGATGAATGTCACTGCATCTCAACACAAACACACTTCACACGCCTGTAGGGGTCACATTCATTATTCAGATTTATGTACATTTTATGACTAAGCAACAACAGCAACATCTGCACCTGTAACTCACCTGGGAAATAAAGTTATACATGATACTTTACATATTAATATCTACAGCTTTAAAGGCGGTTCAGTGGAACGGCCCACATCGGACACACTATTCATATCAGTTTTCATTTTAATTTTAGCTTTCATTTTAATTAAATATTTAGTAACATTGTTGTGTGTTTTTGTCATTTTATTAGTGTTTATAAATATTTTTTTTGTAATTTTTAAAAAATATTTTGAATGCTTTTTGTTTAGTTTTGAAGTTGTTTATATGTTTAGAAAATGTTCTATATTTTAACATGTTCAAATAATGTAAATTGTATATTAAACTAAATGAAAATTGGAAATGTAGCTGAAATAAAATAAATATTTTATATATTTTATTTTAGATTTTTTTATATTTATTTATTTTAACCAGAAACCAAAATTAAAACAAAAACTATCAGCGCTAATGCAAAATATTAATGATACAATAATAGTATTTAAAATTACAATTAAAACAACAGCTACTGTCTGATTCATTTATGAAATAATCTGTCTATATCAAGATGAGAAATACTTCAAATATGCAATAATGGACACAAAGCAAATGATTTATATCAAATAAATATTAAATAAATAAATCCCTCACATTTTATTAGTATTAGTGTTATTTTAGTATCACTGAGATTAGTCTGTTATATGTTTATTATTTTTATTTTAAATTTTACATATTTAATTTTTTTTTTTTGATGTTATAGTTTTTATTAGTTTTATATATTTTAGTACATGAAGTTAAACCAAATGAAATAAGTAGCTAAAGTTCAAGCAATTGTTTTTACTGTGTTTTCAATTCTCATTTGTAATTTTATTTAGAGTTTATAATTTTTGTCACTTTATTACTGTTCTTTTAAATATGTCTATATATATTTTTTAATAATTTTATTTTAGTTTTAGATATTTTAGTACATGAAGTTAAACAAATGAAATATGCAGCTGAATTTCAAGTTCAAGTTCATTTATTTCTATAGCACATTTAATAATGGTCACTGGAAGACCAAAGTGCTGTACAATAATTAAAATACAGGTACACAGAAAAGACCATTTTTTATTTATTTATGATTTTTTTATTTAATTATAATATATAAAATATATAATATTTTATATTTTTTTAAATTTTAAGTGAATGAATTTTTATATATATAAAATATAATGAATATATATATATATATATATGCACACGCACACACGCACACATTTAAATTTAATTATAATATATAAAATATATAATACTTTATATTTTTTAAATTTTAAGTGAATGATTTTTTATATATATTAAATATAATGAATATATATATAAATATATATATATATATATATACACACACACACAAACACACAAACACATTTAAATGTAATTATAATATATAATATATATTATAAAATATATAATATATAAAAAATAATATTTTTACTTTTTTAAAATTATTTATTTATTTATTTTATTAAGTACCCATTTTTATTTATTTATTCATTTATTTTAATGGTTTTCGTTAACATAATATCCCTGATTAGTTAACAACACTTCCCACATGTCATTAATATCATATTAACGTGACAAGAATTCATGAACGCCACCACAATGATGGAATCATTGAATTAAATATGATTTAAAGGAGTGAACTGCATTGACTACATTTCCCATAATCCTTTGCATGGCCAAAAAGCCTTTGGAAGAAAACCAAGCGTAGTTCTATTTTTGCAGGTGTCAGTCTGTGCGTTTCTCAGGTGCTTTCATGAGTCCAGATGGCGGTCTACATCCCATCCGGCACACGCCGCCTCGCCATGCAAATCTTTCATTCAATATTCCAGCAGAAATGACATTCTATGTAAATAAACTCGTCCATATTCAAGAGATCTGACCCCTCGCTCCAGAAACACTGCACACAAAGGACACCAGCCATTCCACATGCAAATAACAGCACATTCACACACAAAGACCAGCGTCGCCTTCACAAACACTGGAGGAAACGCAGAAAATGACAGACGACGATCAGATAATCAAGACTGTAGAGGAATCATTCCTCCACTGATGGATGAGACTTTACACCAGTGCTATGACCACAAAACAACAGCTTTTACTTGGATCGGGCCTTTTCTAACAGTCAAGGTTCCTTTAGAAAGCCAGAAAATAACATAAGGGTGCTTCTTTCCCATGAGGGGAAAGGAAGGAAAGAAAGAGACCTCAAGATTTCCTGAAGGGCAGCGACGCTAAACGACACCAGAAACAGCATGATTTCACACAAACAATAATAATACTACGGTTCATGTTGGACATGCAGTTTAAATAATTGAATATTTGAAGTACTAAAGCTAATAAAATAAAATAAAATAAAATAAAATAAAATAATTGGACTGAAAATGTAAAGGAAAATTTAAAAATGATGTCTTGCCAACTAAGTGAAATAAATTAGTTTAAGTAGCAAAAAGAAATCTGAAATATAAACAAAGATCAATTTAAAAAGTGAATAAAAGGCAAAAAAAGAAAAAAAAAAAACATTTAAAAAAATACTAGAATAACTTTTTTTTTTTAAATAAAATAAAATAAAATAAAATAAATATTACACTGAAGATTTAAATGTAAAGGTAAATGTAAAATTTAAAGGAAAATTAAAAAATGATGTCTTGCCAACTAAGTGAAATAAATAAGTTTAAGTAGTAAAAAGAAAACTGAAATAAAAAAAGATGAACAGAGAAAAAAAGTGAATAAAAACAACAAAAGCACTTAAAAATACAAAAAAAAAGTAACAATTATTTTTGTTAATTGAAAAATAAAATAAAAAATACAATAAAATAAAATAAAATATTAGATAAAAATGAATAAAATATTAGACTGACAATTTCAAGGAAAATAAAAAATGTTGCCTTGCCAACTAAATGAAATAAATACGTTTAAGTAGTAAAAAGAAACCTGATGAAATTTAACAAAGAATAAATAGAAAAAAAAGTGGATCAAAGCAACAAAAGTACAGTTTAACAATTATTTAACAATTCACAAAGTTAACAATTATTTTTGTTAATTGAAAACTAAAAAAAAATAAAATAAAATAAATATTACAAATTTATTTATTAAATTTAAAGAAGGTTTAAGTAATACAATTAAAACTGAAATAAAAATTTAGCAAACTATTTTTTTAAATATTATAAAAATGAAAAAAGACAGACAACTAAAATTACTAAAACTTAAATTAAAACGAACACTGAAAATAAAAAAATCAAAGCTAAGTCAAAATATTATTGTATACTAGAAAAAATATACAGTAATAATAAATAATAAGTAAAATAAACAAACTATTTCAGTCTTTCTGCTTCAAAATGGCGTTTAATTCAATGTTTTATTTGCAGTTTCTTTGCTTAAAAGAAGACAATTAATTACAATTTCTGAGCGAAAATAGTTTCTACACCAGTATTTTATATACTGAAAATGAAAGGTGCTATATAAATATTCTATAATATTAACATTAAAATAATTTTTATTTTTCATTTAATTTTAGTTAAAAGTTTTAGTAATTTTGCTGTGTTTTTGTCATGTTTATTATTATTATGTTTACAGTTTATTAATTTTATTGCAGTTTTACTAGTACATCAAGTTAAACTACATGAAAATAACCTCGTTTCACCTCGTTTGATTTTGCTTTTTTTGGATCTTGGCGAACACTAAGCAAAAGATCTGATGATTCATATAACGAAACTAAAAACTGCTCCCAAAGCTGATTTTCACTTCATCACGGCCTCTGTATTTTACAGTGAGCACAAAAGAACTTCTAATGAAACACCAAAAACTTTTAAATGCGTATAATCAAATCAAGAAGCTTTATTTTTAGCAGCAACTGAGCGAACGAGAGGAACCAAGAACGAGGAGAAGGAAACAAGCTCCGATGGTTTTCCATCCCGCTGGAAACCATTTCAAGTGTCAAAAGACTTCTCAGCCTTTGATGCGGGTCGCCGCGGCGATAAGAACCGGGGACGGGGAGGCGGGGTTGCCACGGATACGGAGCGGCGGCGATGACGGAGGAAGACAGCGGGAACGTCTGTTTCCTTTTTCATGAGGCAGTGGGAGGAAGAAGACAAACTTTGCTTTTTGTCTTTGCCACAGAACAACAAACTTTCCCGTTCGGCTCTTTCTGGAGGGTGAAACTCCAAACGCTTCATAAAGCCCCGTTTGAGCTGAAAACAGCCCTAAACGCTCTCACACGCGTTCCCTTATAAAGCATCACATCCATTAGAATCACACTGAGAGATTCACACATCAACACACACGAAAACAACCTCACAATCAAACATGAAGCAACAGAAATATGCTCATCATTAATAAACTGAACCGTACAAATGCATAAACAACAGCAGAAGAGGTTTACATGTTAATATTATGCATCAGATACATGATCATATACTGCAGAAATTGATTTTTTGAAGATTATTGCATGTTTTTCCATTTCAAAATTTCATATTTTTTTCAGTGTTACATGCATTTTTCGTAATTAAATTTTGCTATATTTACTAGTATAAAAGTATATACTATACTATTTACTAGTATATACTAAGTATAAAAGCTCTAAAATTGTATAAAAGCAATAAAATGTAAAAAATAAATAAATAAATAAATAAAGTTAAACTAATTAAAATAAAAATCTAATTCAAATACTTATAAACACCATAAATTTAGTAGAAATTTCTAAAACTAAAATAAAAATGTAAAATAGTTTTAAAATTCAAATTTCTGAGTGGAAACTGTTTTTCCAATGTACCTGCACATTTTCTTTTTTTTACATTTTTATATATATTTATCATTTTTTTTAATAGATTGTAATATTTGCAACTCAGTCAGAAGAAATTAGACTGGCCACCTACCAAAACAAACATTTCCTAAGTACTAAAAAAACAATAAAAATAAAACAAAAAAATAAAAAATAATGCATTAAAAATAATACAATTGCTATAGACATTTTAAAAATAAAAATCTTAAAAGAAGTAAAAAAAAAAAAAAAAAGCATAATATTTACTTATTTATTTATTTATTTAAGATTATTTTTTAACTTTTATTTCAGCTAGTTGCTAAGGCGATATTTCTCATTTTCAGTTCAACCTGATATGAACCTAATAGAAAAACAATAAAAATGATATAGACATTTGAAAAACAAACAAACAAACAAACAAACAAAACAAATAAAACAAACAAAAAATGCTAAACCTTTAACTAAAATTAAAGTAAAAATAAAACAAACAAAAAAAGAATAAGAATAACAAAATTACTAAAGGTTAACTAAAATTAAATTTAAAATAGTAACAAAATATTTAATTAAAATATTAAACAAATGTTAACAAAATATGAACAAAAACAAATAAACAGTTCATATAGACATAAAAAAAACTAATGAAATTGCTTAAATTACTAAAACTTCAAGTTATTTTATTTCAGCTAGTTCCCAAGACAATATTTCTCATTTTTATTTACTTTAACCTGATATGAACCTGATAGAAAAACAATAAAAATTATACAGACATTGAAAAAAATGAATAAAAGCAAACAAACAAAAAATACTAAACCTTTAACTTAAATTAAAGTGAAAACAGAAAATAATTTAATTTAATTAAAATTAAATTCCAAACAGTAACAACATTTTTTTAAATTATAATATTAAGCAAATTTATTAAAAATAAATAAATAAAAATAACCTAATAAAGGTAACAAAATACTAAAAGTTAAAATAGAAAAAATCTAGTTCAAAATATTAAAAAATTATAACAGTGTATGAAATAAAACATTCTCTCGCTCCAAACTTCACTGCACTATAAATCAGGCATTCTTGACCCTCTCATTGATTTTGAGTCATTTGTTGGCAATATTTTTTGAGCAGCTGAATCACAATCATATTTAAAGACCCTATAAAATCAGAACTGGGGATTTGAGACATTACGTGCGATATAACGGTGTGTATCTGCTGGATCAGGTTAAATGTGAGAGGAAAGCGAGGCGGTGTGTGTGTTCACGTGTGTCTCTCACTTCTCCAGAGTCAATCTCTGCACATTTTTTTGTTACGTAATCAGACAAAATCCCAAAAGGTCAGAGAGAAGCGTTCATCTGCGGCCGGCGGCGGCTCGGTTCAGTTTTTACACACGGGTAAGTGCTGACGACCCTCGTTTCGGGGTGACGGGACTGCGAGCGCCACGATTCTGTTGAGGATGAAAAATACGGCGGGATCCAGCGAGGTCAAAGCGTCTCCAAACACTCGCCAGCGAGCTTTAAAACGGAGACAGAGAGGCTTTAAAAAACCCATCTCAGGTGGAGAGACGCCGAGCTTCATCTGGATGGCCGCATCAGTTTTACATCCCCGTAAAAACACACGCCGTAAGTCTGAGTGCAAATAAACGGGTTATGAGTTTCCACTCCAGACAAAAGCACACGGAGCAATTTAGAGATTTTATAGAGCAGATCCCATCGAAATTAGGATTTACTGCAGGGACAAATATGGACACAAAGTTACGCGAGAGAAAAAAACTCAAAGAAAAAGCAAAGAGTTTACACATTAGGAAACTAAAATGCAAAATAAGGATTTAAAATGTTCTTCTTCCTCAGTGTTTCTGTCTTATTTTTGAGTATAAATATCTAAGCATTCTTAAATCAAGATACTTTTACTTGAGAAGAAAGATGAATTAGATATTTGGCAGGGTTATTATAGTTAATTTAAACTAAAACTGATACTAAAATGAAAACTTTTAAAAAAAACTAAAACAATACATTACTAAAACGTTAACTAAAAAAAAAAAAAAAACACAAAATATAAAAAAGAAATCACTGAAACTATTAATAAAACTATTATCATTATTTTAAAAAATGATTTCAAAATAAGGGACTGATTTTCTGAAAGAAAAAAATAGTATTTTTTTTTATTCAAAGCACGAATTATTGTTTGTCTTACTGACTGATCATTTTGATTGTTTTAAGCATAAACTCATTTAAAAAAAAATCAAAAATAAAAATGTTTATGCTGAATTTAATGACACCAGTGAAATTCAAGAGATATTTAGAAACTATCAAGACAAACCTGTTGAATGTTTCAGTGTAATAATAATAAAAAAGCCATTAATGAACTATTAAGTAAAATATTGCATTCAGTGTTCGACTTTAAGGCCAAAAAACAATGAGTTTGCACTTGAATCTGGTACTGTGCCGGTCGCAACTTTTAGGTCCAATATAAAAAAGTTTTAACTGGTATTAGCATATTTGTTTTGTAAGTTTCAACTGGTATTTGCAATTTAATCAATTTTAGATGGTATTTGGAATTTCTTTTTAAGTTTTAATTAGTGTTTGCAATTTTGTAAGTTTTAACTGGTATTTGCAAATGTAGAAATTTTAACTGGTATTTGCAATTTCTTTTAAGATTTAATTGGTATCTGCATATTTTTTGTAAGTTTCAACTGGTACAGTATTTGTAATTGTTCTAAGTTTTAATTGGTATTTGCATATTTTTGTAAGTTTAAACTATTGTTTGCTATTTTTGTAAGTTTCAACTGGTATTTGCAATTTTTGTAAGTTTTAATTGGTATTTACGTTTTTTTTTTTTTTTTTTTTTTTGTAAGTTTCAACTGGTATTTGCAATTTTATCCATTTTAGATGGTATTTGGAATTTCTTTTAAGTTTTAATTGGTATTTGCAATTTTGTAATTTTCAACTGGTATTTGCAATCTTGCAATTTCTTTCAATTGCAATTTTGTTTTAAGCAGAGCTACAATCTGTCAGTTTTCAGTTGGTTTTTGTCATTTACCAAGTTACTGCTTATAACCAGTTTAAACAAACCTTAGGTGGTTAACTGGTCTACTAGCCTGGACTTTTTTGTTGATTTTTCAATGCTGTAAATAAAAAACATTACTGGACTAAGTGTCACAATAAAATGCTATTTTAGTCTTTCAATTCCATGTTTAATGTAATGTGTTAGTTTTGTAATTACTTGTAAAACTTACTCCAACAGTTTTTATTCACAACTTCAAGAACACACACACACACACACTCATTCCAGTGACATTCCAGCACACACTGCATGTGATTCACACACGCACGCACGCATGTGCTGCCACCTCCGGCTCTGTTCCCGTGGTGACCGAAGAAACGCATCTCGACAGCGCAGCAAATCTCCACAAGCAGCACGGCAACCATCACCAGGGAGCCTGTCGCCGCGGTAACGAGAAGATGACAGGTGGATAGGAGCGCAATCTCGGAGTTTCGACCGCAGGGAAATGAAAGCTAATGCAGCAGAGATTCCTGCGGCGATACTCGTTTGGGAGGAGAGGCGCGTTCGTTCGCCGGAGGGGCCGAGCACCAACACTTATTCAACAAATAAGAAACAACAGCGCTTCGACACATCCGCTTACCGACTACCAAGACAGCATTTAAATAATGTGCTTAACATTCAACAGCAAAACTAAAATAAGATACTACAATTTGGCCAAGTACTAAGGTGGAACTACATACGTTTCCAAGAAGACGGTCCCAGAATGCATTGCTGTTAAAAAATCCATCCGATACGAATAATATGAATTTGAAGATTACGAATATATATTCACAAAATGTAAAAATCTGCCAATGTCCAATTTCATTTAGTTTTAAGTGATAGTAGTAAGCTCCTCAATAACAACAAGAAACATTTGGTGTAACATTTACAATTTTCACTCAGAAATTGTTAGTAAATTTCATAAGTAATTACCATGAAATGTCAAGTAACATTGAATTATGCATGACAATTTAAAGTAGAATGACTGAAATAGTATTTTCCTGTAAAACAAACTCCAATAACATTTGCTTACAACTTCATAAAATCATTTTTTATATATAAAATCATTTTTTACAGTGTCTTTGCTAAAAGAAACAGTTTAAACCAGCCTCACTTTCTGGTCCTAGCTGGTTCAAATGGTTTACTGTCAAGAGTTTTAGGCAGAGCTACTAAATCTCTCAGTTTTCACTGGTTTTTGCAATCTTGTCAGTTTTAATTGGTATTTGCAATGTTTTCTAAGTTTTAATTGTAGTTTGCATTTTTTGTAAGTTTCAACTGGTATTAGCATTTTTGTAAGTTTTAACTGATATTTGTCATTTTTGTAAGTTTTGAATGGTATTTGCATTTTTTGTAAGTTTTAATTTATATTTGGAAATTTGTAAGTTTTCATTTGTAGTTTTGTAAGTTTTACTGATAGCTGCAATTTTTTGTCAGTTTTAATTTATATTTTTAAGTTTGTAAGTTTTAATTTTCATTTGCAGTTTTGTAAGTTTTAATTGATATTTACAATTTTTTGTAAGTTTTAATTTATATTTGGAAGTTTGGAAGTTTTCATTTGCAGTTTTGTAAGATTTATTGATAGCTGCCATTTTTTGTAAGTTTTAATTTATATTTGGAAGTTTGGAAGTTTTATTCGATATTTGCAATTTTTGTATGTTTTAATCTGTATTTGCAATTTTGTAAGTTTTCATTCGCATTTGTAGTTTGTAAGTTTAACTGGTAATTGCTATTTTGTAAGTTTTAATTTATATTTGGAAATGTATAAATTTTCATTTGCAGTTTTGTAAGTTTTATTGATAGCTGCAATTTTTTGTACGTTTTTAATTTATATTTGGAAGTTTGGAAGTTTTCGTTTGCAGTTTTCTAAGTTTTAATTAATATTTACAATTTTTTGTAAGTTTTAATTTATATTTGTAAGTTTGTAAGTTTTCATTTGCAGTTTCGTAAGATTTATTGATAGCTGCCATTTTTTGTAAGTTTTAATTTATATTTGGAAATTTCTAAGTTTTCATTTGCAGCTTTGTACGTTTTATTGATAGCTGCTTTTTAATTTATATTTGGAAGTTCGTAAGTTTTAATTTGCATTTGCAGGTTTGTAAGTTTTAATTGGTATTTGCATTTTTTGTAAGTTTGAACTGGTATTTGCATTTTTTTTTTTTTTTTTTTTTTTGTACGTTTTAATTGATATTAGCAATTTTTTTTTTTTTTACTGATTTTTGCAATTTGGTCAGTTTTAATTGGTATTTGCAATTTTTGTAAGTTTTAAAACTGTATTTGCAAATTCTTATAAGTTTGTATTTGTATTTGCAATTTTGTAAGTTTTAGGCATAAACTGCTTATAAAAACCAGTTTAAACATACCTTATTGGTGGTTATTTGGTCTACTAGCCTGGTCTTTGTTGCTGATTTTTCAAAGCTGCAAATAAAAAACATTACTGGACTAAGTGTTACAAGAAAATACTATTTTAGTCTTTCAATTTCATGTTTAATTTAACGTGTTTTTGTAATTACTTGTAAAACCTACTCCAATAGTCTTTGTTTACAACTTCTAAAAATATTTTTAGTTGTGGGGACAAAATGAAAAATTGCTGGATTGATAAAAACGCACATAATCAGAAGATGACTGAAGTGTAAACTAGAGTTTCACAGAACTCAAACTAAACTAAACCGCTACCAACTCGAGACGTTCCCATGAAATAGCAGAAAAGCGTGTGCGGATCTATGGAGGCGGTCATCATGACGTTCCTGTTATTGTCACACAGGTTGGTCTTATTGTCATCGGTCCATCTGCTGCTGTGAAATTCAGACGACCATGAAACATCTCTACCGTCTCTGTCTGATCTATTTCACATGCTTCACACACTCTCAATACTCCTCCTGCTTTCTTGTGTTTGTCTACGAAACGGTCCAACACTCCAGATGGAAAACATGCTGAGAGTGTGTGTGTGTGTGTGTGTGTGTGTAAATTCACTGCTCATTGACTAGCGTTTGTGTGAAAGTCTCCAATAAAAATCACAATTACCACACCCGAGAAAGAGAGAGATGGAAGGATGTAGAAATAAATAACAGGTGACCAGAAATTCAAGAATATTAAAGATATAAACTGCACTTAATCAGTATTTTGTCTTGTTTTCAAGGAAAAATAAACATAATGTAATAAACACAAGATATTTTTACCTAAGAAGTAACATAAGAAGAAATTACAGCTCGTTTTCAGAGAATATATCTTGAAAGGTTGTGTTTTATTAAACACAATACAAATTTCTTACTTAGAATTTTTGTCTTGTATTCCAAACATCTTTCTTAAAATATTTCTAAATCAAGACACCTTTACTTTGGAAGCAAAATGACTTCAGATATTAGGTCTTGTTTAAAGATAGTTCAAAGATAATTCTTTGACAAGAATTTAAATAAACAAATAAACAAATCATTTAAGATTGTTTAGATATTTGAACAAATATTTGAAAACAAGGCTTTTTTTCTAGGGGGAAAAATTAATTTCTTAAAAACAAGATACAACTAGCGTTAAGATATTATGAGATGTTTTCAGAGAATATATCTTGAATTTTTTTAGTTTTTGTTTTATTTTACATTATAAAAATTCTTTGTGAAATTTACTCATTTCTGAGTGAAATAAATCCTACCTTACATTTTCAGTGTTTGATTACGTTTACTGACATTTTGCTAAAAATAAGCAAAGAAAGATCTGCCAATGTAGCAAAAATCCCTTAGTTAACAAATCTTCTCAAATAAGATGAATATTTCATGAAAGTCTCAGGTAAATGTGTTGTTCTGAGGATGTTTTGATCTGGAGAAGAAGAGGAAGACTTCATGAAGCCGTGTGTTGATTCTCAGACAGCAGGAGTTTGATTCATTCTGATTGTGTGTGCTTTCAGCGATAAAACCAGTTTTATTTCTCATCTCAGTAACAGTTTCTGAGTTTTCCTGTCGTCTCCTGTTGAGCTTCTCCAGGAGAACCACAGCGCTCTTATTTACCTTTATTACACACACATGCACACACACATCCCCCACAAACACACATACACACTAAGTAGAGCTACAGTCTCACAGTTTTCAGTAGGTCATTGCAATTTTGTAAGTTTTAATAGGTATTTTTAAGTTTTAATTGGTATTTCTAATTTTGTAAGTTTTAACTGGCATTTTAAAATTTGTAAGTTTTAATTGGTATTTGCAAGTTCGTAAGTTTTAATTGGTATTTGCATGTTCATAAGTTTTAATCAATATTTGCAAATTTGTAAGTTTTAATCAGTATTTGCAATTTTATAAGTTTTAATTGGTATTTGCAATTTTGTACATTTTAATTGATATTTGCCATTTTGTAAGTTTTAATTGTTTTTTGAAAAATTTGTAAGTTTTAGGCTTATGGATATTTGCAAAGTTTTAATTGATATTTGCAAATCTAAGTTTCATTGGTATTTGCGAAATTTGCAAATTTTTAGTTGGTATTTGCAATTTAGTCTGTTTTAACTGGTATTTGCAGTTTTGTACGTTTAAATTGATATTTGTGATTTTTTGTGATTTAATTGATATTTGCAATTTGTAAGTTTTAACTGCCATTTGCAAGTTTTAAGTTCTAATTGGTGCAACATGTGCACACACACTCCCTCTATCTATCTCTCTCTGTTACACACACACACACACACACACACACTCACTCACTCACTCACACACCCTCAAACAGCTCAAAGTGCTTCCGTTTGACCTGAATTCTGACTCCCAAAGCTATTTCAAATGCTCTTGTCTCTTTCTGTCAAACACACACACTCAAAAATGCACAATTTGCCAGAACTGAAAAAATATAACTAGTCATAAAAGTGTTATAGTATAAAACTTTTATGCATGAATTTTTAGAACTTATTTAGCAGTTCTCCCTACAGATACAGACAATTCAGTACAGTACTATTCTTTAAAAAAGCTGCTGAGGAATAATAAATCTTCTGGAATTGCAGCACAACTTAAGTAAGTGAAGTGAAAAGGTGTCAGAGAAAGCATCACATCACATGAAATCAGTTACACAAACAGTCACTTATTTGTTTTCACGATTAAAGTCAGGAGTGTTGTTCTCCAGAACTATATAACTAATAAACGACTATATAAGGAAATAGAAACCTACAATCGTTACAAAGGTCTGATGGCAAATTTAGCAAATTTCAAATCTGCATGTGAATCATTGTTGCTTTCTCTTCCTAAATCATGGATTATTTTACTAAACAAATACAAGATTCTCTCACATATGGCATGTTAGCTCACAGACGCCAGCTCTGACTAAACAACACACACACACACGTTACATACTCCATCCGTCCCCTATGAGGGGGGCAATGCTGCCGTCTCTACGGTAACGATGCAGTTAGATGGTTGTCACGGCGACAGCAGCAGCGATGCCATGAGTCATGAAGAGAGAAAAACTTAAAAACCCTTTTAAAAAAGCACAGAAAAGCCTTTTAATCTGGCCGGCGTTGATAAAAACAGTCTGTTTATCAGACTGGAAGTGAGCGGAAGCATCCGGAGAACGATGACATTTTCACCGGTGATTTAGTTTGCCACTCAAGAGCTCTTCAAAGAAAAACAGACTCGCGGAGAGAGCGTCCTCCATTATCACCCGCCGGATAAAACCCACAGCGCTAACACTGTTTATTCCTCGTCTTTACCAAAAAAACAGGAGGGAAAGAGAGTGATTGAGTTCTTTGCATCGTCTTTTATTCGACAGGTCTCGTTGAGGGCAAAATAACGGAGGAACAAGAACGAAACGAACAGAAAAACACACAACTGACTCATCCGACTGATCTGACAGTAATCGACCATCTCAAGACTGAATTCCATCAAAACCACCATTATCTGCACAAACACACAAAGAAAGAAAGAAAGAGTTCAAAGTTTGTTACATTCAATCAGAAAAGGCTCCTCAGGACCTGCTGGATTTCATTAACCAGTACCTCTGGCGAATTAGAACCGTTAAATCATGACCAAGTAACAGCTGCCCTTTAAACCAAAACACAAGACCTCCATGTGACCTCACATCCAAACACCCAGACGGGAAACTCCATCTGACCAAAACCACTTCTGAAGATCACGCAAGTGTCACGATCCCACAGAGCTGAGGATTCTTACAAGAACACTGCTATTGGGTGCTAAGTGCTGCAAAGTGCTACGAGGTAATTTCTTAGAAGTCTGATTCAAAAGTTAAGTTGCGCTGTTCAATATTTTTTGTGATACATTTTATTTTTCAGGACTCGCAGATGAATAGAAGGTTCAAAAGAACAGCATTTATTTGAAATGTGACTTTAATGTTACTTGCTAAACAAAAGTATCAATTTCTGTCAAAAGTATCAAAACATTTTCCTGACCCCAAATGCTTAAACAGCAGTGTAGGTTTTCTGTCCAGTAAGTCACTCTCCTCAAAGAGACAGACGATTTAAGTTTTTCTTAACATGAGCCATGAGCAGTAATTTTGGTCTTAACAAACACCACTAAGTGCATTTCAGAAACATACAATAATATTTCAAGAGCTTCTACGGTTTCATCTTAAATGACAGAATAATATTTGTGTAAGAAACTGAGAGGAAATAATTGAGGTTAAGATTCTGTTCAGATCCAGCAAAGCGTTCCTGCACTCTCTTTCCTTCATTCAGAAACACGTATAGATTTCTGCACTGATGACAAAACCACTGAACTCAAATGTGTCGCTCTGAAACAGAAAAATCACTTTTCTTATGAAAGACAGCAAAGGACAGCCATGTCTTGAATTCCGGTGTGCGCTGCCACTGACGGCATCTCCGCGAACACGGATCAAAGTCACCATGCCAACGGATGGCGTCACGGACATAGCGCGCAGAGCTGGTAATTAAAGCATCGTCTCCGTGTGGAGTTCTGGTCATCAGAGAAACGCAGCTGTTTCCCAGAGAACTTCAGGTGGAGAGGAGCGTTTCTTCAGAGTTGCCATCAGCGTGCTGAGCTCACACAAGCGCTGCACATTCAGCTCAAACTCGTTTTACTTTTATACTGCTGAATCGCTCTAAAATTAGTTTTTTTGTGGGTCGACACCTCAAAGACTGCCAGAGAGGCAAAAACACAGTCACGCAGTAACACACCGACACCAAAGAAAATCACAAATGAGATCGCTTAAAGTTCTTCACTGAAAGTAATTAGATCAACCACAGAGCAACCACACCACACCAGGATCAGGGCCACATCATAAAAACCACATCATAATTCCTTCAGAAATGTGAAATCTAGTTTAAACATCAGTTTGGTCTCAGTTTCTCCTTAAGAAATTCTAAATTGAACGAGTGACTGACTGAATTGATTCAATAGCTGTCATCCAGTAAGAGTATAGAGCAATAAAATGAATTTGGAGCAGTCTGGTGATGGGAGAATTTTCTGAAAAATGTTTGGGTTAACAAACTCTCTGACTTCTGACTGCAGACTTTTGGGATCACATGTGCTATTTTTTTTTCTCAAATACTTGAGAAAAACACTTTTGTAATCTCTCACATGTCTCAAATGTTGCTCTCAAAACAAGTCTGCGATCAAAACCCAGAGATCTCAGTATTAATAATAAAGGCCATTAATCACAGTAAATATGCGTTAACTTATATAAGTTTCCAGAACAGAATGCATTAATCCAGGTCAAAATTCTTGTTTCATTTTGTTGTCATATTAGAGTTGAAGGTTTTTACTGTGGGGATTTTGGATTTTCTCTTTTTACCACTCAGTGAATCAGAAAATGCTGTCAACAGACAGAAAAAAGAACACGTTTTAACCACATTTTTAGGAATAGCATGTTGTATAAAAGAGTGTGAATGACATATGAACAAACCCTACTCTAAAAACCTTCAGAATATAGATAGGAATAAAACTGTAAGTTTTGGTGCATGTAAGTACAGCTGAAGTGGAGAAAAAACTAATTTAGGAAATAAAACAACCTTTAAAGACTGTATTGTAAATTAAATCTACATATGCAAATAAAGTGCAATAATAAAACCAGGTGAATGACATATAAACAAACCCTACTATAAAAACCTTTAGAATATAGAGAGGAATAAAACCCTAAGTTTTGGTGTATGTAAGTACTCCTGAAGTGGAGAAACAAACTCATTTAGGGAAAAAGGAGCTTTAGAACTTTATTGTAAATTAGATCTACATATGCAAATAAAGTGCAATAATAAAACCATGTGAATGATATATAAACAAACCCCTCAGTAAAAACCTTAAGAATATAGAGAAGAATAAAACCCTAAGTTTTGGTGTAAGTAAGTGCTGCTGAAGTGGAGAATCAAATCAAGTATACAGCCTGTTTATGTATAAAAATGTGTTTTAATTAAAATCTACAGACGCAGATGGATAAAGTGCAATAAAATAAACACTTAAATGTGTATTTTGGATGTTTTCTTTCTACTAGTCTGAAAGATTACGTTATGGAAGCTAAATAGCCCAAAATCTCAAAATTCACCAGTGCAAAAAAAAAAAAAAAAATGTTTAAAAAAACGTTTTATATTGTTTAACCTCAGTTTCTCACATTTCAATAATATAGCCACAAAACCTAAACAATATGCATGGTAATAATGTAATTTTGTGTAAAGAGCACTATGTAAACTTTTCTACCATGACAACTGAACACCATAAACCCTAAAACAACTGTAAAAATTTATTTCAAACAGTTTTACAAATGAATAAAAAAAAAACATACATTATAAAAGAATAATTGATTTGATACAATTTTAAACTGCACGTCTACTTTTAAATACTCCCATTGTGAGTCTCAATGTAACCTCCATTTTTGCTTTTTTTCATTTTAAAGAAAACAAATGATGAGACTAAATCAGTTTTTGAACTAATCATACATTATGCCACAGATGCTGTCAATTTACTATATTTGGAATAATCCTTTATGTCTCAATAACACTGAGCAACAATGTCTGAACAGTACTGTTGAGAAATAATTTCCTGTGGGCGCACACGCACACGCACACACACACACACACAAGCACACACATGCACACTCCTCAGTGAATAAAGTAACTGCAGCTCGCGGGGTTTGAAACATGAAACTCGCTGAAGTCTCGCTGAAACACAGATGTGTCAAACACACACACCTCCATTAATAACTTCCATCTAGTGATAATTAAAATGAGAAACAGAGAATCGGTGTAATAAAAAGGGCCTCATCTACATTAGCCTAGGGGTTTACAGTTACACGACAACTAATTCAATCTGAGCCCTCGCTCAGGTGTGTGTGTGTGAAATAGGTGGGTGTGTATTGACTAATCTTTTACACTCTATGATTACACATCATCTCAGACACACTCAGAAGTACACACATTCACACACACCTACACACAGTTGTGAGTTATTGACCTACTAGTGTTTGGTTTTTCATAATTATGGTCTATAACGGTCAGAGACTCCGCTGAGATCCAGAGGAAAGAGCAATGCATTAATCACACACACACCGCAGTTATAGTTTGTCTCAAAGCCAGGGTTATAATAGCCAACTAAAACAAAAACTAAAATAACTGACCAAATATGTAAACTTACTTTTTTAGTGAATAAAACTATAGTTTTATATCACCACAGTCATTTCTAATTACACTGCTGTGACATCACGCATCAGCCGAGCGTCTGGGGTGTGACGAGTGATAAGAGGAGAACTGATGGAGCTCAGCAGTGATGCTTTAATTGAACGTCCCGTCCTGAGTCAGACGATGGTGAAGATTGTGAAGCGGGGAACAGACATTATTAAAGTCGTGGCGAGAAGAACAGGCCTTGAGCGAGATGTGGATTCAAACCTCTCATTAGTGCATGAAAAACACAAAACTACTGCAGGGTGTCAAACTTTGTTACACATAATTTCACACACGACAAGCACTCAACAGGGTTTTCCATCGCCAGTATGAATAATGATGAATCTAGGATAGGCGAAGTTACATTAAAGTTGACTATAACTAAAAAATTAACAATGAAAAATAAGTTTGGTTGGAAAATTATCCACCATAAATAAATATATAAATATATACACTGCCACTCAAAAGTCTGGGATCAGTAAAACTTCTAATGTTTTTGTTTTGAGAGATCTGTAAAGTCTCTTATGCTCATCAAGGCTGCATTTATTTGATCAAAAATACACAAAAAAAAAAAACTAAATGCTATTACAATTTAAAATAATGGTTTTTATTTTAATATACTTTAAAATGTGATTTATTCCTGTGTTCCTGTGTTACTCCAGTCTTAGATGTCATATGATCCTTCAGAAATCATTCTAATATGCTGATTTATCAATGTTGGAAACAGCTGCCAAATATTGTTTTGGAACCTGTGATTCTTTTTTTTTTTAGGATTCTGATGAATAACAAGTTCAAAAGAACAGCATTTATTCAAAATATACTGTAAATCTTTTCTAATGATGTAAATCTATGCTACCACTTTTTATTAATTTAACACATCCTTGGTGAATAAAAGTATTAATTTCTTTCAAAAAAAGAAAGAATAAAAATCTACCGACCTCAAATTTTGAACAGTAGTGTATATTGTTAGAAAACCTTTCTATTTTAAATAAATGTTGTTCTTTTTAACATTCTATTAATTAAAGAATCCTGAAAGAAAGTATGACAGGTTCCAACAAAATATGTTTACAACATTGATAATTCTAGTAATAAATCAGCATATTAGAATGATTTCTGAAGGATCATGTGACACTTAAGACTGGAGTAACAGCTGATGAAAAATCAGCTTTGCATCACAGGAATAAATTAGATTTTAAAGTATATTAAACTAAAAAACATTATTTTATGTAGTAAAATCATTTTGCAATATTACAGTATTTTGCTGTATTTTTGATCAAATGCAGCCTTGAAGAGCGTAAGACTGCAGTCACAAGTCTTACTGATCCCAAACTTTTGAGCAGCAGTAGAAGCACTGAAACAAACCCATGGCCCACAGAGAGCAACCACAGGAGAGCAATGACATCCAGAGGGACGTCCAGGGAAATGAGGCCTCTGCACGTGTGATCACACTCATTACTGAATCACTTCAGATTCAAATTCACTTTACACTCCCACAGCCATTAATTCACATTCACACTGAGCTAATAATGGCTGAAGCTGCACTTCTAACCAACACCACAAAAACAGACTGCAGCGTCTAATGGAATAATGGAGTTTATAAATCAAAGATCTTCCTCCCTCATACATAATTATTTCGCCTGATCGTTAAGCTATTAACGAGGACCGACGCACATTTATGTGAATGAGAGAGACTCTCGTTTAAGATTTAAAAAGAAAGATTAAGATTCAGAAACTGAATTATTTACGTTTTTAATCTCTCATTTGCTCAAACACATCCATCATGCGGCATCACTTATTATAAAACTGAATCATGTGAGGAAAAAAGCCCAATAAGCACCATAAGGAGTTTTTTGCATCATGGCGTTATTTTTATAACGATTAAACATTTGTATCCCAAAATTCTCATTACTGCGTTGCACCCGGAGTTTATTTTTTAATTAAAAATCTTTTATGTTTTCCTTACTTTTCTTTTTATTATACCATGACCTGGTGTTAATCTTGAGGTTTGTGAGTTTCAGCAAGTTGTAAATGTCTCTCTTTCTCTCTCTCTCTCTCTCTCCCACACATACACACACAGCTGCACCCGCAGTGACGGACACAAGCGGTCATGTAACTGGATTTCACTGTATTCCTTCATGCTGCGTTAAAGAGTGCTGTACAGATCCACTGCCGGGAGAAACGCAGCCAAAGGGGGAAACGAGTAAAAATACACACACTCACACACACATACAGAAACGCTCACAGCAGCATTAATCGCTGGTCTGTGAAAGAAGCTCCATTGAGCAGCTCATTGCCGGAGGTTCAACACAACAGATACTTTCCCACTGATGACACACTGAGTACAGAAACACAGAGAGAGAGAGAGAGAGAGGATAGGGAACAGGGAATGAGCTTGTGTCCTTGTAGAGATCAGATGACATAATCATCCCTCTTTTAATAACCTATTTTCCCTTAAACTCTCTCCATCTCTCGGGTTCCCTTTATCTTTCTCCTCGTCTTTCTCCTGTGTGTGTGTGTGTGTGCAGAGTTTGACCCATCTGGCTGTTTCTCTCAGATCATCATATTGTAATTCACTCACACACTGTTTACTGAGTCAATCAGTTCACTAGCACCAGTGCTGATGGAGATGCTCTCAAATTTAGCACTACGTTTTTAAGTTGAGTATATAAGTACAGCGTTCGTGCAATTACATAGAACACCCTAGCAACCATACAAAAGACCCTAGCAACCACACTGCACACAGCAATTCCTAGAAATCAAACACACTGGCAACTGCATGGCAGAATAATGAATTCAGTATAATATCCATTAAATACAGTGATATATATCAGGTTTGTTTAATGACTTTTAAGGCCGTATCAGCAACAGGGCCATAAAACAACAAGATATACAATTTACAAAACCATAAAAGACATTTTTAATAATTAAATGTGTTCATATTTCTTTTAAACAGGTCTCTGAATATAATCATTGTATCATTATACACACTGCCGCTCAATAGTTTGGAATCAGTAAGTTTTTAATGGTTTTTTAAGACGTTTCTTACACTCATCAAGGCTGTGTTCATTTGATCAAAAATACAGAATAATATTGTGAAATATTATTATGATGTAAAGCAATATGCTATATGCATTAAAATGTAATTTATATCTGTAATTAAAGTTGAAATTTTAGAATCATTACTTCAGTCTTAAGTGTCACATGATCCTTCAAAAATCATTCTAATATGCTGATTGTTTTTTTTTTGGGAACCTGTGCTACTTTTTTCAGGATTCTTTGATTAATAAAAGGTTAAAACGGCATTTATTTAAAACAGAAAGGTTTTCTAACAATATACACTACTGATCAGAACTTTGGGGTCAGTAAAGATTTATTCAATCTTTTTTTGAAAGAAATTAAAACTTTTATTCACCAAGGATGTGAGAAATTAATAAAAAGCCATAGCATAGATTTACGTTGTTAGAAAATATTTATATTTTAAATAAATGCTGTTGTTTTTAACTTGTTATTCATCAAAGAATCCTGAAAAAAAGAATCACAGGTTCCACAAAATATTTGGCAGCACAACTGTTTCCACCATTGATAATTTTAATAATAAATCAACATGTTAGAATGATTTCTGACACTTAAGACTGGAGTAACAGCTTATGAAAATTCAGCTTTGCATCACAGGAATAAATTATATTTTAAAGTAGATTAACATAAAAACCATTATTTTATATTGCAATAACATTTTGCAATATTACTGATTTTTTCTGTATTTTTAAATGCAGCCTTGATGAGCATAAGAGACTTCTTTAAAAAACATTACAAGTCCTAGTGATCGAAACTTTTGAGCAGTAGTGTATATATAAAAAATGTCAATAAAACCAAATGTCAATAAAATAAAGATTACTGCAGTATGTTTTAGAAGAAATTGCTATTTCAAACTTTTCTGCTTCAAAATTTAATGTGCTACTTGCTGTATTTTTCGCAGTTATTTGTGGAACTATCAGTTTCTATGTGAAAATTGGTTTAAAGTAAATGCTGCACAAAATCTTTTCCGTTTACTATCAAATTGCATTACAGTCCAGTTCTGTTCTCTCAGGTACATCTGTAAACTCCTTTCAGAGCAGCACATTTAACTTTACCACACACACAGGCTGTGAAATGCTACATTAAGCGTCATACTCGAGCTGCTGGACCTCGTGTAAAGCTGAGGTGATTACTTTCTGCTAATGTATTTTAGCGGTGCATAAATCTCAGCGGAAGATACGGACAGATTCTTTAATGAGCTGCTGAACCCCACACCACTTAAACTACATCTGTTAACAGCATTTATAAGAGACAGACAGTGAGAGAGACAGGGAGAGAGACGTGTGATATTGTTCTATATCAGAACGAATGTAATTCGGCTGTAGATAACAATGAGTGTGATATTGCATTTATACAAGTAAGTAAATAAAGAAGAAACAACCATGGAGTGTCTTTAAATCATTTTGTATGCAAAACCACTTCCTTCAAATGTCATTTTGACAGTTCAACAGCTGAGCCCAGGCCTCCGTTATTAATCGAAAACGTCACTTTAGAACTAGTAACAAAGGAACGTTGTGTTGCTTCACTGAAAGCTTATTGTATTACTGTATTAAAAGCTCACTGTGTTATGTAGAGTATTATGAGAGAGAGATGGACTGATTGAGTGCATCTGAAACTGCATTCATTCTTCAGCTCAGTCTCATATTCACAATAAAACATTAGTTTGAACATCCGCTGAGGAAAGCTATATCTTTGTCGTACTATCCTTTCATTTATTATTTACAGATAATGTACTCACCCCGTTGTCATCCAAGATGTTCATGTTTTTCTTTCTTCAGTTGTATAGAAACTATGTTTTTTGAGGAAAACATTTCAGGAATTATCTCCATATAGTGGACTTCCATGGTGTCCGCGAGTTTGAACGTCCATAATGCGGTTTAAATGCAGCTTCAAAGGGCTCTAAACGATCCCAGCCGAGGAAGAAGGGTCTTATCTAGTGAAACGATCAATCACTTTCCAAAAAAATGTATATACTTTTTAAACTTAAATGCTTGTCTTGTCTAGCACTCTGTGTAATCCGGGTCAATACAGTTAGGGTATGTCGAAAAACTCCCATCTCATTTTCTCCTCCAACTTTAAAATCATTCCTTGGCTGGGATCATTTAGAGCTCTTTGAAACTGCATTTGAACTGCATTTTGGACGTTTAAACCCACGAGCACTATTGAATTCCATTATATGGAGAACATTCCTGAATTGTTTTCTTCAAAAAACATAATTTCTTTACGAATGAAAAAAGAAAGGCATGAACATCTTGGGTGACAATGGGGTGAGTACATTATCTGTAAATTTCTGTTTTGGAAGTGCATGAAGAAATTTTTAAATAGGTGCTACTTTTATTAACTAACCACATATTTGAAGTCTAAACAAGTACATTGTCTCCTAAAAAAAACTCAAATTCTGTGACAGTGATACAAATAGTGAAAGAGCTGGAAAGACCTCTCAGCCAATCAGATTTAAGCACCGGAAGTTTTTGGAAGCTTTTTTACCTTTCTACATTGTGTTTGAAATTCTACTTCTAATGTATGGTAATACTTTAGTTATATAATTTAGTTATATAGTTATCATTTCTATTCTCACTCCAGTAAATTTTTCTCTGTTTTCCTTTTGTTTTGTTTTTTATTCTATGAGATTCAAACATTTTACTGCATGTTGCAACTATTTTGAATTTGAATTTGTGTGTGAAATTTGAATTTGAAAATTTGAATCTGACTGTTGCTATAGTTACAGTTGTAACATCTGTTAACACAGAAGCTGATTTTCAGCACAACAGCAAAACTGCTTTAAAAAGTTGACCTTTTTTCATATTCTATTTTATTTCAGTTACTGTATTAATTTCAAGCATGGAAATGTTTTATATGCTTTTAGTTTTACACTGTAAAAAAACAACTTTAAAAAAAGTTGGGTTTGTGCTGCCTTATAATTACGTTTATTCAACTCAAATATCCACGTTTTCATGTAGTACAACTTAAAATTTCATGTTGACTAAACTTAAAATTTTAAGGCAGCATGAAAAACCTATTTTTTTAAGTAGAATTTTTTTACAGTGTACTTGACTGTAATCTTGCCTTGAATAAGTCACTTTGGATAAAAGCATCTGCAAAAGACATGATTGCTAATGACTTGACGGATGTACCATTGTTTTGCTTTACAGTCTGTAATTAGTGGCAGTGATTTCAGATTTTTGCACTTTCTGATGACGTTAAATCCGGTCCCACGAGACGATCAATTACAAATCCTAGTCATGACGAGCCGGTTGAATCCTCAGCGTTTAAGTGTCAGATTCATCAACACGCCGTGACTCAGTAACTCACGTATGAAAGTCTAGTAATTGGCTCAGAGGATGAGGGCGACTGAAGGGTCAGGTGGACTACAAATCCCATGAGGCCGTGCGTTTCTGGGTCAGTTATCTTCATTAGCGGGAAACCAGACATGAGTAATCAATCAAACATAAGTAGAGCGGAACAGACGAGAAAAAGATCACTACACGTCTATTATCTATCTGTCGAATTCAAAGCATCCATCCTGAATTACTGAAACATAACCCCATTATTTCCCATTTCCATATCTAACAGTCTCTTTAACCTACACTATAATTATGTTCATATTCATCTGTAATGTTTTCTGTGACGCTCGACTCGTCTTTAATAACAGCAGATTTGCTCTAATCGCCAAGTTCTTCCGTATCACGCAGGGCCGCTCGTCTAAACGATCTGTGACGTTATTTCTGCTGTAAGTCGCTTCTAGAAATCCTCTGCCAAGACCATGTTTGCAAATGCAGGAGAAATCTACATAAATAACACCAACGACGTTCCAGAAGCTTCTCGATTAATACACACGGCTGCTGAGACCTAGTTCTGATGAAAGGCTTTGGTTTTTCAGTCAGAAGACGCAGGAAGGATCTGAGCTGCTTGTTCATCTACTCCAGGCTTCCTGCTGCTGCTGCTGCATTATTGTTCTGTGTTTATACTCCCGTTTGTTTTCCGAGCGAAGTCCCGCGTGGCTTTTGTTCGCATTAATGTGCGTGCCAGATAGTATGAAACCACCCTCGTATGACGTTTCCAGATTCACGTCTTCACCTGAGCTCGGCTCTGAGATGCATCTGCATCGACTATGAAAAAGTTGGGAAGAGAGTTTGCTGAAACTTCAGGGTCAGTGCGTTAAATGTCTGTTCATGGCTTTTAAAATATATGAAGTCATTGCCTTGAAATCAGTTCATTTTGAAAGCGCTTCACATCGACTCGCGCTGACTTTCTGCGCTTTTCTTTCTCGTCTGAATGGAGGTTTGATTAAGAGCGTTCTGTCGAATCACTCGCTCGATTAATGAATAACCAGATTTCAAAAGCTGATTTTTTCTTGAGTTTCTTTCTTCAAGTATAAAAGGCAAAACATACAACAAGAAAAGAAATGACTCACACACTCATACAACATTAGTACTAACAAGGCTTTTTCAGGTCAAGGAGATGAAGAAACAGACGAATGGAGATTAAAAATCAGAAATTAATTGATGAACTAGCCTAATAGAGAAAAATTATTGACCTGTGATTGGAAAATAAATCACACACAAAATATATGTACATATATACATATATATACATACATAATATATATATATATTTTTTTTTTATATATATATTTTTATTATATATTTTTTTTCAATATAACCTAAAAGTGAAAAAAAGTGAAGCTAAATGAAATATATTTTTGAAAGGGAATATATATATATATATATATATATATATATATTTTTTTTTTTTTTTTTTTTTTTTTTTTTTGGTTTGTTTTTTGGGGTTTATATATATATGTTGAAAAACAGTGAAGCTCAATAAAATATTTTTTTGAAATATATTAAGTTTGAACCTTCATATTGGGGTTACTATAAAAAACTTAAAAAAAAAATGTATATATATATATATATATATATATATATATATTTTTTTTTTTTTTTTTTTTTTTAAATATAACCTAAATATATGTTGAAAAACAGTGAAGCTCAATGAAATATATTTTTGAAAGTGAAAATATATTTAGTTTCAACCTTCATATCGAGGTTACTATAGAAAAAAAGTTACTTTAAAAAAAAATACATGTTAACTAAATATACATTTTATTTCACCTAGTTAATAAGACATAACAAAAATAAATAAATAAACAAATCACATATTATTATAATTATATTATAATTATTATTTTTGTTTTGTTTTTTTAGACCAGAAATTTGGTGTAGAAACAGCTAAATATGAATATATATATATTATAATCTATTATAATAACTGCAGTTGCAATTATTCACGAGAACATATGACTGATCATAATTCATTACAAGCCATAATGCATTATATATAAAAGCTTCAAGCATTTGAGAAAAACATCAGATTTATAGCTGGCATTTATCATTTATGCCTTACTAATCAGTGTTGCTGGTGCACATAAAAAAATCTAATTATTTTAGGAACAAAGAGCAGTTTAACTAATTAACGTTAAAATTTAACAGACGTCATTAATCTGAAATGAAGAATGAGCTGCTGTTAAATTTGCTCTGCGCTTTATTTGTCTGATTTAAATAGTGTTGAGTTTGAAAAGCCAGTCGTGGGGAAACGCTCGTCTTTCTCGTCAGCTAAATTGAGCACAAAATTATTTGCTGTTGATTTACAATTTAATACAAATAAATAAACGTCTGAGCTAAAGAAATCAGAAATGATGATGGTGTTCACAAGAATCATTTATGTCTGCGAAGTGATTAAGAATTAAAAAGACACAATAATCACTGGTTTTGTGAAAGCGCTAAAAGATTTTACTCTCAATCAGACTGAACTGTAGTTTACATCACACACAAACATACACAAAAGCACAGAGTTGTGGTGAACCATAGTCATTATCCTGAGATAGTAACTAGTCATGATATTGACCACAAAACACAAGAGAGTTTGTTAAACTGATTATAATGAACAACACAAACAAGACACTGCAGAAACACAAAATTAAACCAATGAATCAAAAGAAAACCACTCTTTCAAGGGTCACACAAACACACACATTGTCTTTCTCGGATTGTATCATTCTTTGTTTTATCTCTTGTACACTGTAATTCTTCTGGCAATTGAATTGTTTCATACAGACATACGGCAAAAAGAATAAGTAAATAAATATATAAAAATATGCAAAAATGGCCCAAAAAAATGTATGGCATTTTTTCAAAATACAAAAATAAAAACATATTTTCTGCCAAAATATTTTTGTCCTTTTTTTTTTTTTTTTTTTTTTGATAATATACTTTAAAAATAGAAATGCATATATATATATATATATCTATAAAACACATCTGAATCAAAATTAGCAAGAAACATACTTTACAATGTTCCAAAATAATAATTATATTTTTTAAATATATTTTAAAATATACAAAAATGGCCAAAAAATATATAATTTTTTTCCAAAATATAACAACAATAAAAACACATTTTCTGCCAATTCATTTTTGCTTTTTTTAATAATATATTTTAAAAATAGAAATGTATATGTTTATATATATATATATATATATTTATGCATAAAACACATTTGACTCTAAATTAGCAAGGAACATACTTTACAATATTCCAAAAATAAATGAATAAATAATATTTTCTAATATATTTTAAAATATACAAAAATGGCCAAAAAAAAGGTATTACAAAAGGTAACACATTTCCTTCCAATATATTTTTGAATTTTTTAATAATATATTTAAAATATAATTTTTTTTTTTCAAAATATAACAATAAAAACACTTTTTGTGTTGCATATATATTGTTGCAGTTATTTTATTATATATTTATATTATATATATATATATATATATATATATATATATTTATATACATTTGAATCAAAATTTGCAAGGAACATACTTTACAATGTTCCACAAAAAAAAAACAAATATAACATAAAAAAATAAATAAATAAATACACATTTGCATTTACTGTAAATATATCCCAATGTAAGAATGGAAATGTATTTTCTTGCTGCTGAAGTACATTTAAACTATGTTTTGGTTCTATTATACTATTAGAGTTTTTGTTAACACTTCAAATTTAAATTTATTTCAGTATTTTCTGCTTTCATGTTTGTTTTTGTTAAAGTTTTGATCATTTTAAAATGTGTTCTTCCTGTCATTCTTATTTTTGTTGTTTTTATTCATTTTCATTTCTGAATTTGTTTAAATTACTTTAGCACATCAAATTAAACTACATGAAAATAAGAAAATGTCATCTTACTAACTAGGTGAAATAAAAAATTATATTTAATTTAATTTATTTAAAGTCATTTTTTATGGTTTTAGTTTTAGTTTTCTATAGTAACCCTGATATGACAGCTGAGATTTAATATATTTTAACTTTCAAAAAAATATATTTTATTTTTACTGCTTACAGCATATATTTACTGTATATTTAAAATAGATTTTGTGCAGAAAAACTGTAATGTTCTAGTGCTGCATGTCACTCTACTGAAGTTTAACACACATCACGTCATCTGACATTTCATCTTCACATCTCGCTGATGAAGAAAGAGAATCTCTCTGCTCTTATCCATGAGAGACAGTACTTCAACGCAAGTGTGTGTGTGTGTGTGTGTGTCAGAGCTCTATTTCCCTGGCACGCAGATAACTCAGCAGATGGCACAGTGTGTGTGTGTGTGACTGCGTGCTCAAGATCCGGAGTTGTGAAGATGCACCAGAGACACTTAAAGTGTCAAGAGTTTTAGATACACACACACACACACACATATGAATCCAGACGTCAGAAGGTTGTGGGTTTGAATCCCAGACGGCCTGATTCATGAACAGATACTGAAATCAGCCGCATTAATGCTAGAAAATGCCACTGCGGATCAGAAACCATCTGCTGAATAATCAGACAACAAGAGCTTGACCAAACACACCCAACATCAATAATCCACACCGAACCACTGCGAGTGCACTCATTTGATTAAATCATCCACATGCCTGTGCAAAACGCTGCACGCCTCAACATCAGCCCTGCAACACAGAAAACACTCCTCTTATCAGTGTTTCTGTCTTGTTTTCCAGTCAAAATACCCTCGTTTTGTTAACAAGATGAATCATTTATTCTGATAAAAGCAAGGTACATTTACTTGAGATGCAAAATAACCTAAAAAGTCTTATTTTCTTAAACTTCTTTAAAACAAACCAAAAAAAGTACCAAAATTAAGTGAGTTTTTTGCTTAAAACAAGAACAAATATCTGCCAATGGGGTCGGAAAAATAATCTTTTTTCAAAGGGAAAATAAATAGGGTTTTTTTTTCAGACCACATTGGTGGATATTTTGTTTATTGATTTAAGCAAAAATTCACTTAATTTTGGTACATTTTATAGAAAACAAGACTTAATATTTTAAGCCATTTTGCATCTCCAGTAAATGCATCTTGATTTAAGAATGTTTACATAAGTGTAAATGTTAAAAATACAGTTTAAAAAAAAACAAACTATATTAAAATTTACAGTAAAAACACACAAACAAAATCTACTAATTGGGTAACAAAAATTAAACTAAACAAAGTATATTTGTCAAAATATTTGAATGTTTTTAAATATTTAAATTATATATATATATATATATATATATATATTTTTTATAATATATATATATTATTTAAATAAAATGTATTTATCAAATATTTTTATTTTATTATTTTTATTTCTTTACATTTATATATATTAGTGTATTTATATATACAATTAACTGTATCCAAAATTTGTTAACATAATATATATAATATATATGGTGTGTATATTATATATATATATATATATATATATATATATATATATTCTGTTATGTTTAATAAAAATTGTTATGTTTATGTATTTAAAAAATATGTATATGAATATAAATATATACATTTAAATACATGTAAATATTGTCAAAATATATACTGTAAGTAAGTGTATTTATACATAATAAATATATACAGTATACACATATTAAGTAAACAAAAAACTTATTCTGGATTAATTGCGATTAATTGCAATTAATCATTTGACAGCATTAACATATATATATATATATATATATATACACACACACACATGCATGTGTGCATTCTGGAAAAAATGTTATGTATAGGTTTTAAAAAAATATTTATATGAATATAAATATATACATGTAAATACATGTAAATATTTTCAGATATGTGTGTATTTATATATACACACAATAAATATGCAAAAAAAATGTATTCTGGACGCAATTAATTGCAATTAATCATTTGACAACACTAATAAATAAATATAAACAAGTTAAAATTATGTTTCTCAAGTGAATTTTTGTTTCTAGAATGTTCAGTATTTTACAAAAAAAGACAAAAATACTGAATAAGCAAGTTGTTTAGTTCCTGCTGTGCAGATGCAGTGGAGATTTAAAAGCAGCATCAGGACAGGCTTTCTGCAACAATTAAACAATTAAATGTATCATTAAAGCAATGCATACGGTTGATGAAGCAATAAGCCATCACAGGCTGCATTACAGTAATTGCACCACGGCTGAGAGGTGATGAAGGAATCGATATGCAGATATAAATGCAACAGGGCTGAACACACACACACACACACACACACACACACACTGCTTCTAGCAGCCGTACCTGCTGCAGGCTGAAGGACGTTCAGATCGAGCACAAAGAGCAACAGAGCGTGCCGATACTGCGCTTTATCAACAGCCAGAGAAAGAATAACATAAAGTAATTACATCCCGTGAGAGACGCAGATGAAACCGCAGAGGATATGAAGGTCCGAGACGGAGCCAGCAGGAATAATATGATGAAAAACAGGAGCAAAAGGTGATGATGAAGAACATTTTCCACATCATCTGCTCCTTCGCAGCATTTCATTTTCTCATGCTTCTCTCTCTGTCTGTATAATGTGTTTTGTGATCAGAATAACAGTGGAAAGACCCCTGACACACACACTCACTTACAACATAAATCACCTATTATGTGTGTCTTTCAGTGTGTGTGTGTGTGTGTATCAATTCATCATTACGGCTGCTGTTTCTGGGTCATTAAAGTCCTCCTGCTCCTCACAGATGGACAAAAAAAAACTAAGAAAAAACAAAGATGAAGAATCACCTGCTCCACCTGCTCGTCCGGTCCTCACGCTCATCTAATATGCAAATTACTCTGATTTACGGCTGATTCTCAGTCTGTGTTTGTGTTTTAATGCCACTCAGCAAAGCTGAATTTTCAGCATCATTACTCCAGTCTTCAGTGTCACATGATCCTTCAGAAATCATTCTAATATACTGATTTACTGCTCAACAAACATTTATGATTATTAGCAATGTTGAAAACAGTTTCCACAAAAATATTGTGCAGCACAACTGTTTTCAACATTCATAATAATCATAAATGTTTGTTGAGCAGTAAATCAGCCTATTAGAATGATTTCTGAAGGATCATGTGACACTGAAGACTGGAGTAATGATGCTGAAAATTCAGCTGCGCATCACAGAAATCAATAGGCTGATTACAATGTTGTTAGCATGATAAGCAAGTTACCAGCATGTTTCTAACATGATTAGCATGTTACTAGCATGTTGCTAGCACGATTAACATGTTTCTAGCATGTTTCTTACACGATTAGCATGTTACTAGTTTGTTGCTAGCATGCTATTAGCATGATTAGCATGTTTTTAGCATATTTCTAGCATGATTAGCGTTTTATTAACATGTTGTTAACATGATTAGCAAATTACTAACATGTTGCTAGCATAATTAGCCAGTTACTAGCATGTTGCTAACACATTTCTAGCATGATTAACATGTTACCAGCATGTTGCTAGCACGATTAACATGTTTCTAGCATGTTTCTTACACGATTAACATGTTACTAGTTTGTTGCTAGCATGCTATTAGCATGATTAGCATGTTTCTAGCATGTTTCTAGCATGATTAGCGTTTTACTAACATGTTAAGATGATTAGCAAATTACTAACATGTTGCTAGCATAATTAGCTGGTTACTAGCATGTTGCTAACACATTTCTAGCATGATTAACATGTTACCAGCATGTTTCTAACATGATTAGCATGTTACTAGTTTGTTGCTAGCATGCTATTAGCATGATTAACATGTTTCTAGCATGTTTCTAGCATGATTAGCATTTTACTAACATGTTGTTAAGATGATTAGCAAATTACTAACATGTTGCTAGCATAATTAGCTAGTTACTAGCATGTTGCTAGCATGATTAACATGTTTATAACTTGTTTCTATCATGTTTCTAGCTTGATTAGCAAGTTACTAGCAGCTGTTAGCATGATTAGCAAGTTACTAGCATGTTGCTAGCATGATTAGCATGTTACTAGTATGTTGCTAACGTGATTAACATGTTTATAACTTGTTTCCAGCATGTTTCTAGCTTGATTAGCATGTTACTAGCATGTTAGTAACATGTTACTAGGATGATTAGCAAGTTACTAGCAGCTGTTAGCATGATTAGCAAGTTACTAGCATGTTGCTAGCATTATTAGCATGTTAACAGCATGTTTAACATGTTTAAACTAGCTAAAACCAATTAATTCAGTAAAATAAACAGTTCAAAACCAGTTGAAAACAGCCTAGGCTGGTTGTCTTAGTTGGTTTAAGCTGAAAATAGCTGGTTTAACCTTGGCCAGCTAAGACCAGCTAAAAAGTGGTTAAAACCACTTTAAAACCAGCCTGGGAGAGCAGCCATAGCAGCCATTCAGCTTAGGCTGTTTTATCTGTTTTTAAGTAGTGAGTTGTTAAGCTTTGCTATAGCAAAAAACAGCTTAGATGCACCATAGGTCTCTTTGTATAAAAGTTTTCACGCCCTCAGTGAAAGTCTATGGGATTTTAGGTGGTTTTGATAGTCTGGTTTGTGAAAACCATAAGCCGGATCAGTTAGAAAAGATACAGCAACTAACTTCAGACCAGTCCCAAGACCTGAGTTTGGTGGT
This sequence comes from Labeo rohita, assembly GCF_022985175.1. Taxonomy (NCBI): domain Eukaryota; kingdom Metazoa; phylum Chordata; class Actinopteri; order Cypriniformes; family Cyprinidae; genus Labeo; species Labeo rohita. The sequence continues at coordinate 38,107,234 of NC_066883.1, forward strand.
TGTAGCTTTAAAGCTCTAGGAGGAGACACTAAGTTTCAGCTCAGAAGTAGAAGAACCACCTTACATAGCAGATAATAAAGTTTGTTTTCTCAAGCCACCTTAAAGGAGAAGTCCACTTCCAGAACAACAATTCACAAATAATGTACTCACTCCTTTGTCATCCAAGATGTTCGTGTCTTTCTGTCTTCAGCTGTAAAGAAATTATGGTTTTTGAGGAAAACATTTCAGGATTTTTCTTCATATAATGGACTTCGATTGTGCCCCCAATTTTGAACTTCCAAAATGTAGTTTAAATGCAGCTTCAAAGGCTCTAAACGATCCCAGCCGAGGAAGAAGGGTCTTATCTAGCGAAACAATCCATCATTGTTTTCTAAAAATAAAAATGTGTATACTTCATAAGCACAAAAGCTTGTGTAGCACAGGCTCTGGGATGCACGTCAACAGGTCGTTCTTGAATGATTCGTTCATTTTGAACGGATCTTTAATATGACTCAGAAAGAGTCATCTCGGGGAGTGATTCGTTCAGTCGCGCATGTGCAACATCCTATTAGGTTCTGTACTGGAATTAGTTCACCTGTTTCGAGTCTTCAGGTTTTTCGAGTCGTTCGTTCGTCTTATGGGGCGTCACGTGACGCTGATTTTGCTAAAATGAACGAAACGACTCAATAAAAGATTTGTTCATTTTTGCTGAACGAGACTCAAAGGTCCGAGTCGGTAAAATGATCCAAACTTCCCATCACTACTATGAATCACGTCTAAGTTCATCGTCTGTGTACTCCGAAAGGTAGAGTATGGCGAAAAACTCCATCTTATTTTCTCCTACAACTTCAGAATCGTCCGACATCGTTGTAGCTTTTTGTTTGTGAACAGTGTTTGACTTACTTGCACTTTCTTAGTCTTTGTGTGTTTGCTTTGTAAACACTGGGTCTGTAGTTCCGCGTGACCTTTCGACGTGATTCAATAGTACATGAACGCACATCCCAGAGCCTGTGCTACACCAGCTGTTGTGCTTAAAAAGTATACACATTTTAATTTTCAGAAAAAATGAACGAACGTTTCACTAGATAAGACCCTTCTTCCTTAGAGCCTTTGAAGCTGCATTTAAACTACATTTTGGAAGTTCGGGACACGAATGAAGTCCATTATATGGAGAAAAATTAAATGTTTTCCTCAAAAAACAGAATTTCTTTACGACTGAAGACAGAAAGACATGAACATCTTGGATGACAAGAGGGTGAGTACATTATTTGTGAATTGTTGTTCTGGAAGTGGACTTCTCCTTTAATAATATTTCACTATTTTTACTGTATTTTTGGTAAAACAAATGCAGCCTTGAGCAGGAGAAAATTTCTCACTCACATAAAAGCAATGCACACATTGCAAATCTCACCTGCTTGATGTTTATATAGTCTCAAAACATAAAGTGTTGTCAGCTCTAATTTGCTAATGCAACAAGTAGTCGTGATCTTGCTGCTTTAAAACAATGTGTGTTGTGCAAAGAGCCACACAAATCAATTTGACCTGACATGATCAATGCAGTGACTGACACACACACACAGACTGAATCAGTGTATTGATCACTGAACGAATGAGTGACGTTTTGCTGTGTGTGCATTTGTTCGCACAATCTCTAAGACATAAGCAGAAAACAGCTGAGGAGCGAGACAGACGCAGATGAATAGCGATGAAGGTCAGTCGTGATGTAAACTCTCATTTAAATATAAATCTATTCATTATAAACAAAAGGCTTTCAGAGTTCAGCTCTGATGTGATCCGTATAATCAGTGGAGTTAATTGGCCATCAGCGAGAGGGCAGTGACAGTGGGCGGAGCCAGATCTAATTTGTTAGTGAGTTAATTAGAGAGACGATGAGCTTCTGATCTACACACATGGAAACATGACGAACAAATGGCACACGTATGATCAGAGACACACACCACGAGTAAAACTACTGAAGCAGGTGAGTGTGTGTGTGTTTGTGTTTATGTGTGTCGTACCTGTACTGCATCGCGGTGTGTGTCTCTGAGCTGAACGTGCCGCTGCATTGGTTTCTCTGGCGCTCTGATACACACTCAGCGCTGTTAAACGAGAAGAACAGCGTGATGCAGAGAGAGAGAGAGAGAGAGACCTGCCGCCAACCACTGAAGCAGAGTGAAGGACGAGAGACCAAACGAAAAGAGACCTGAGTGCGCTCAGTGGACGCCTTCTTAAACGCAGCTGTCACACACACACACACACACACACACAGACGGCTGACAGCAGCAGTTCTCATCTCATTCTCACTTTCTGTCTCTGTTAAGATGCAAATGCAGCACATCTGCGCTCTGTGCGTGTGTGTGTGTGTGTCTGACAGTAGATTAACCTCTCTTATTGTCTGGAGCTTCAGGGTGAGACACACAGCGAGTCACATGTGACACCGGACACAACAAACCCAAACACCCTCCTGAGAGGAAAGATTGCTCTGTTACAACTCGTATATATTAACTACGTCTTTATATATGTGCAATAGCATACAGAAATCCTTAAATATATTTAATACACTATTTTTGGGGGGTTTTTGAGTCTCTTCTGCTCACCAAAGCTGCATTTATTTGATCAAAAATACTGTAAAAATTCGTAAATATTATTCTAATGCAAAACAGCAGCTTATAAGTGAATGCGCAGCTGAATTTTCTGCATCATTACTCCAGTCTTCAGTGTCACATAACATTTATGATTATTATCAATGTTGATATTTTTATGGAAACATTGATACATTACCATTCAAAAATGTGCTATAAAAAATGAATGAATATTCATTGATCAAAAGTGACAGTAAAGACATTTATAATGTTACCAACGATTCTCGTTGTTCTTTTGAACTTTCTATTCATCTGTGAATCCTAAAAAACAATAAATTTATGATAGTTTCCACAAAAAATATTGTGCAGCACAACTGTTTTCAACATTGCTAATAATCATAAATGTGTGTTGAGCAGCAAATCAGCATATTAGAATGATTTCTGAAGGATCATGTGACTCTGAAGACTGGAGTAATGATGCTGAAAATTCAGCTGCGCATCACAGAAATCAATTACATTTTAACAGATATTCACATAGAAAACAGCTGTTTTAAATTGTAAAAATATTTCACTATTTTTACTGTATTTTGTATAATTAATGTTGAAAGCAGTTGTGCTGCCCAATATTTTTGTGGAAAGTGTCATACATTTTATTTTTCTGAAAATGATGCTGAAAATTCAGCTTTGATCACAAAAATAAATTACAGTTTAACAGATATTCACATAGAAAACAGCTATTTTAAATTGTAACAATTTTCACTATTTTTACTGTATTTTTTATTAATAAAAAAAATAATAAAAACTCACATAAAAACTCACAAAAAAATAATTTCTCACTCACATTAAGTTGTGAAAAGAGCTATACAAAAATCAATTTCATTTTAACAGATATTCACATAGAAAACAGCTATTTTAAATTATAATAATATTTGTAAAATGTATTACACACTGTTGAAAACACTGCCCAATATTTTGGGGAAACTGTCATGCATTTTATTTTTCAGGATTCACAGATGAATAGAAAGTTCAAAAGAACAGCATTTGTTTGAAGTAGAAATCATTTGCAACATTATAAAATGTCTTTACTGTCACTTTTGATCAATTTAATGCATCCTTGATATATAAAAGTACAAAATGCTTGTCTATGGCTCTGTGTCTCTCTCTCTGTCCATATACTATATTGTATCTGTCTCTCAGTATCACACTATCTAATCTTGTGAAAGTCTCCTTTCTGATCTTTCCTGCGTTCGTTCATGATCTATTTATCCTCTCTCTGTCTCTTTGTCCTTCACCCTGTCGTCCTCCTGTCATCTCCTCTTTCTCTGGGGTGATAAAATCACCACCCTGTTCTGTTCATGCAAACGAGCCTCTTTGACACACACAATCAGACAGACAGAGAGCGTTGAGGTGTAATGAAGAAACGCCTTATGTGTTTGACCGCTGCCGTCTGACCCGAAAACATCAGCATCATTTATTCATGCCGGCGTCTATTTGCTCCATTGAGACCGAATGGGAGTTCCGTACGAGACGACGCACACGTTTAAAACACGACCGCACGCACTCAAAAGACATGAAACGCATCAGCTGCGATCTCATTCAGAGATAGAGAAACACACACTTACAGCGTCTACACAAACGCACTGGTTTACACTGCTTTATCTGTTCATTTACACATATTAAAAGTAGTTTTTACGTGCATTACTGTATGCTCACATGAAAAATGGTGAATAAATGTTCTATTGTTAGTTAAAGCATAAGCTCAAGTTAACTTAAAGTAAAGTGAAACTGAACAAACACATCAGAGATTGAAAGAAAAGTCATTCACACACATAAACACACACAGAGAGATCTTCAGTATCTGTCTCTCTCTCCCTCAGAGTCCATATAAGGGATTCTTTGGAGTTATTTGATGATTTGACGGATTTACCTCACAAACCGCACGAGGAACGGAAACCAGGCTGAGAGCGAGTGTGTGTGTGTGTGTGCGTGTGTTTGCGTTCTACAGGTTACATTGTCATTTAAGCTGATTGGCTGAATACCAGTGCTGCCTAAACTGGTTTTCCCTCTTGTACACGCCTACAGCACACACAGACTCATTTCAACACATTCTGTGTGACGCTGGTGTTTGTCTACGTGTGTTTATGAGATAACATCAGAAAGTGTGTTGATATGAATCAAGCGGCGGTGAGGTCATACACTCACACACAAACACGCGCTTATGATTTCCTCTGTAAATCATTTATCTGTTTTCTGACTATTATTCCTCAAGTCTTTCCTCTAAAGAAAGAAAACAACCTTGAATTCAAGCACAAATGTGTGAGACGCACATGTGAAACAGACAGATAAACAGATAAAACCGGTCATAAAATGTCAATTTTTTAAATTGAGATTTGAATAAATAAGCTTTATGAGAGGACAATATTTGGCTGAGACACAACTGTTTGAAAATCTCAAACCTGACAGTGCAAAAAAATCTAAATATTGAGAAAATCACCTTTAAAGTTGTCCAAATGAAGCACTTAGCAATGCATATTACTGATCAGAAAATTAAGTTTTGATATATTTACGGTAGGAAATGTACAAAATATTTTCATGGAAGAAAAATCATAAAAGAAAAATCGATCATTTTGACCCATGCAATGTACTGTTGGCTATTGCTACAAATATCCAGGTTTACACATTCTTAATCAGTTTTTTGCAAAAAAAAAAAAAAATTATCTTCAACTATAAAGAAGTATAAATACATAAACTTAATGCTTTTTAAATAAATAAATAATTTTTGAATTTTTTGAATTTTGAATTTTTGAATAATGGTTAAGTCTTCTGACAATGGTGACATCATTTAATTTCCTTTACTTAGCTGCTTGTCAAATTATTGTACAAAATATATATATTTTTGTTAAATCGATAAAAAACAGCAAATAATGCACTTATTAATGCATTAATGCACTTAAGAATTGAGAAAACATTGAAAAAAATCACCTCCATATGACGTTCTTAGCAATGCATATTACTAATCAAAAATGAAGTTTTGATATATTTACGGTAGGAAATTTACAAAATATCTCAATGGAACATTAAGATCCTAATGATTTTTGGCATAAAAGAAAATTTGATCATTTTGACCCATACAGTGTAATGTTGGCTATTGCTACTAATACACAAGTGATACTTAAGACTGGTTTTGAGCTCCAGGGTCACATATAAAGCATGACTGAATGACAGACAGAGCGATAGAAAGACAGACAGGTGTTGTTACCTGTAGGGAGTGCAGGACAGCGGCAGGTGTGTCGTCGGCTCTCAGGAACACTTGCTGTCCGCGTCTGAAAGACAAACCACAAGCGTCAGAATGTGCTGCGGCGTCCATCCGTCCAACTCTAGATCAAACTATCTGTCTCTCTCACACACTTCTGAAGCTCCACTTTCACCATCTCCTGTCCCGTGTGTGTGTGTGTGTGTGTGTGTGTAAACATGCAGCAGCAGCAGCAAGTGCTTACAGGTCTCTTCCTCGCTTCCTCTCATGAGCGTTCATGTCATTCCCTCCTATGTGTCACAGCTCGGCACACTCGCTCACACTCACACACACACTCTCGTGTCGTGTCTCACGGAGGTGTGCGCTCGAGCCCTCAGTGGGGAACACACTGACAGCACACGCACAACACAGCCGCTCTTCTGTCCTCCCTCGCCTGCTCTCTCTCTCTCTCACTCTATTGACTGGTGAAGCTTCTGATTCTGATGCTCATCAGGGTCCTAAAACCCTCCATGTCTCTCTTAGTTTTTATATATATATATATATAAACACTACCGCTCAAAAGTTTGGGATCAGTAAGACTTGTAATGTTTTTAAAGAGTCTCTTATGCTCATCAGGGCTGCATTTATTTGTTCAAAAATACAGAAAAAAACTGTAATATTGCAAAATGTTATTACAATATAAAACAATGGTTTTTATTTTAATATACTTTAACATATAATTTATTCCTGTGATGCAAAGCTGAATTTTCATCAGCTGTTACTCCAGTCGTATGTTCAGAAATCATCTAATATGCTGATTTATTATTAGAATATCAATGTTGGAAACAGTTGTGCTGCTTAATATTTTTTTTGGAACCTATTACTCTTTTTTTTTAGTATTCTGATAAATAAGTTAAAAAGAACAAGATTTGTTCAAAATATAATCTTTTTCAAACAATGTAAATCTATGCTATCACTTTTTATTAATTTAACACATCCTTGGTGAATAAAAGTATTAATTTCAATTTCAAGTATTTAATTTTCAAAAAAAGAAAGAAGAAAAATGTACTGACTCCAAACTTTTGATCAGTAGTGTATATTGTTAGAAAACCTTTCTATTTTAAATGAATGCTGTTCTTTTTAACCTTTTATTGATCAAAGAATTCTGAAAAAAAAAGTATCGCAGTTTCCCAAAAAAATACTGTTTCCAGCAGTGATAATAAATCAGCATATTAGAATGATTTCTGAAGGATCATGTCACTGTAATGATTCTAATAATTCATATTTAATTACAGATACAAATTAAATTTTAATGTATATTAATATAGAAAATATGTAGTTTTACATTGTAATAATATTTCACAATATTGTATTTTTTTCTGTATTTTTGATGAAATGAACACAGCCTTAATGAGCATAAGAAATGTTTTTAAAAACCATTAAAAATCGTACTGATCCCAAACTTTTGAGCGGCAGTGTGTGTGTGTGTGTGTAACAAATGTACATGGATACATTGTATATGTGTAACAATGTAACAAATTACAAAGTAATTACAATGTAATAACAAAAGTAATTTGTTATATTGTATGTGACAATGTAACAAATTACATAGAAATGTTGGTGTTGTAACTTTAAAGAATTAACCAGAAAGCTTTTTGCCATTACACTTTGCTGTAGCACAATAATTACTGAGAAATTAAAAACAATAAACAACATTTGTTTTGTGCAGGGATGTAGTTGCAGTAGTAAGAAAGTACATTATTACTAACTATTTTTAATTTTACTCAATTACAATTCTAAGTTAATAAGTGCAACTTTCACTGCTTACAACTGAGTTCAGACCTCTGAGTGAAATGCACATAACTCCCAGGTTATTATGACTATTTTACAGTCAAATTACACTCATAACTGAAATGTATCATCCATTTTTTTTTTTTTTTTTTTTTTTTACAATAATTTAATAAGCAACTAAGTAAAGAAGACTGAATGATGACAGCATTGTCAGAAGACTTAAACAAAAAATGTATTTATTTATTTAAAAGGCATTGAAGATGCATAATTTTACAAAAATATTGATTAATCCCATGTGACCCTGTCTTAAGCATTACAGGTATATTTGTAGCAATAACCAAAAATACATTGTACAGGTCAAAATGATCCAATTTTCTTTTATGCCAAAAATTATTAGGATATTAAGCAAAGATCATGTAAAGATATTTTGTAAATTTCCTACCATGAATATATCAAAACTTAATTTTTGATTAGTAATATGCATTGGTAAGAACTTCATTTGGACAACTAAAGGTGATTTTCTCAATATTTTGAATTTTTTGCACCCTCAGATTCCAGACTTTCAATAGTTGTATCTCAGCCAAATATTGTCCTATCATAACAAACCATACATCAATGGAAAGCTTATTTATTCAGCTTGTAATGTTCAGATTGTTCAGATGTAAATATTAAAAAAAAAATTCAAAAAATTCACCCTTATGACTGGTTTTGTGTTTCAGGGTCACATTTGTCATTGAACCCTACATTATGATTGAAAAGTTTTTTTTTTTCAGTGAATAAATAAAAATTAATAGATTTTTTACAGTAATTTAATAAGCAACTAAGATTTAATGATGTCACCATTATCAGAAGATTTAAAATAATTACTTATTATTTAAAAATTATTATTATTATTATTATTATTATATATTTGCTTTTTTTTAAATAGGCATGAATTTTATTTATTTATTTTTTAAAAGCAACTATAGTTTCTTTATAGTTAAAGATGTATATTTTTACAAAAAATGCTGCTTAAGAGTGTGATATGATCAGTCATTATGATTAAGATCTAAGTCTGAAATGATTTACAAAATTAAACTGTTCATACAGGAAGCATGAGTTGATTTAATAGTGGACCATTTTAGAAAAAAGAATAAGAAGCAAAAGGAAATATTCTAAATGTGGATCACTGTTGTGCCACACATGTGCATGAGGAACATTCAGGGCTTTAATATGTTCTCAGACATGAATGAGATGAAAGGGCTTTGTACATTTTCTCCTGTTCATCTTTCTGACTTTTATCTGGCATGAATCAGAGAAAATGGTCAGACACACACACATTTGAGTAATGATCAAAGGTCCCTATAAACAAGCTACAATTACAAGGAACAAAACACTGAATCTGATGAAGAATTGCTCCGTAACCTTAGTGCGACGTGAAGAAAGTGTTCGATGGACATGCTCACAGATCGCTCTCGTGTTCTGACATCACGAAGCTCATGAGTGCGTCTCATCAGATGATTTTCTGGTGTGTTTTAGTGCTCATTTCAGCACACGGTGTTTATTGATCTCTGAGGAGACTTGAGACTGCAGCTCCAGCATTCATTCCAGCAGACAGATTCACTGGCTTAATAACAGCAGAAAGAAATCACTCATCCAGCAGTAAAAACGCTGTCATCATCTAAACCCACAGCAATTAAATTTTTTTTTAAAATATCTAAAATTAAAAAATATATATATAACTTAGAATATATATATATATATATATATAATTTATTTTTGTTAAATAAAACAAAGATTATTAGAGTGTGTTTAGATTTTTGAAATTTCAATTTTTTGAAAATTCAAATGTTTGAAAATTCAAATATTTGAAAATTCTAAATTTTTAAACTCAATGCGTTACATTCCAGGTCTAATTTTTTTTGTGAAGTGTAATAGCAATTTATATTTAAAATTAATATTAATTTTTTTCTATTATTTTAAACAAATGTTTTGCAGTCAAACGTATGACTAAAAAAATCATTTTCATAATTAATATTAATTTTGTTCTTGTTTTAAGCAAATAATTTGCTAAAGAAAAATAATTAATAATTTTTTATAAGAATTAATAAGTTGCCAAAGAAAAATGTGCATGTTAATTGTATATATGGTAATTTTTTCTCATTTGTTCTAGAGAGGAAAAAGTCATACAGGGTTTAAAAAACGTGACAATTTTATTATTTTTTTTATGTGAAGTATTCCTTTAAAATCAACATAATATTTTTGCAAAGCAGCTTCTATTTGACCGACACACCGAGGCTAAAACAGTCCCAGTATATTAGTGACACAGACACGATCAATGATTCCCTGTGGGGTTCAATTTCATTACGACCGGCTCGCTCTGATACGTAAAACCCACCAGCACTAATTATTCTGACACTTAAAAAACGCCATCTAAAATCATATGCATTTATGAGCTGCCAATACCTGTCAGAAAGATACTGGGTAAAATGCATATGTGTGTGTGTGAAACGATTGAGCGCCATCAAATCAGACGGCATATAGATCAATCTTTAACAATGATCCATCTTTACAGGCTTACAGCACTCAAGAGAATAACACACACACACACACGCACACATTCATGTCGCTACCTGATCAGACCAGCAGAGCAGTTTTGCTTAACACTGAGTTTAATCAAGACTGTGAGTTCAGAGAAAAGGAACAGTAACCAGTAATTACAATAGTGCATTACCCTCAGGAACACACACACGCATGCACACACATGCATGCACAAACACGCATGCAAGCAAATAAAGACACATTTTATGCACACTAAAACACAAATGAAGGAGGAAAGACAGAAAGGGGATTTTACCAACTGGGTGGCCTCAATAATAAACACACACACACATACGCACACATTAGCATATGCATGCATGCACAAATACACTCTCTCTCACACACAAACAAATGCATGCATGCAAGCACAAACACAGAAACAGATGCATGCACAAACAAACACAAATGCATGCAGAAACAAACACAGACACATGCATGCATGCACAAACACACACAGGAATCATGCATGCACAAGCACAAACACACATGCATGCATACACAAACACACACAAATGCATGCATGCACAAACACACACAGAGATGCATGCATACACAAACATACAAATGCATGCATGCACAAAAACAAACACAGAGGTAGCATTCATGGACACATACACCCACAGATTCACAGACACACAAACAGATGCATGCACAAACACACACACAGGCCATCTGTTAGGACTGGATGAAGACATTGTGATAGCCCTGAGGAGGTTCATCAACACAAACACACTTTAAACAATGCTGTACAGCGTGAAATGAAGTGCCACAGAGTTCATGTGAAGTTTTCTGGAGGTTACAAAATTGAAAAACCATTAAAACTGAGTCAGACAAACTTGAACTCTCATGCTTTGTTTGAGATCTGAGAGACCCAGTAGTCCTTTTACCTCAAAAACGTTCTTCATTCACTGCCCAAAAAAAAAAAAAAAAAAAGTTTTTCTTGCTTGGATTTTCCATTATAAATATTTCAACATTCTTAAATCAAGATACATTTATTTGACAAGCAAATATTACTTTAGATATCAAATCTTGTTTCAAAAACCCACTGGTAGATATTTTGTCTTGTTTGTAGTAAAAAGAGATATTTTTAAAAAAACAAGACATAATATCTTAAGTCATTTTGCTTAAGTAAATGCATCTTGATTAAAGAATATTTACATATTTATACTAAAAAAAATCCCTTTTTGCAGCGTTGTGCCCTTATTCTAAACTAAATTTAAATTGCTTGATGCAAACATTCTAGGTTTTTACACTTTGTTGCAACACAATCATTTCTGAGAAATTAAAAATGATAAATTTTAAATCATATCTACATATTATTTTCATAATATATACATAATATTTGTTTTCCACAAACAAATCTATGTTAAACCTATAGAATTCCCAGTTTATTCTGACAATTTCACTGATAGTCAAATTACACTTATTTCAGTCTACATTTTGGACACAACACATTGCTGAAGATGCATGAGCTTTGATCCAAAGTTGAACAAAGTTGATGATTTGTCCATAAATAACTATATTCAAATGTCAATACATTCATTTCATTAGAATTAGTTATAAACTAAAATTATAATGAACTGATAATAACTTGATTCAAACATTCTCCAGTGCCAATGAATTTTACTGTCATGGATCTAAGTTACATTGCTGAAAATTGTGTAAACTTCAGCAATATCTGCCTGCTCTGTGCTGCTGAGGATCCTGTTATATGAAGAGAGCCGTCCATTACAGCAACTGTTGCTTCTGGAAGTATTTCTCCATTTGTGATCTCCATCGGGATTTCAGAATTCCACAACGAGGAGAATGTAATTCAAAGCCTTGAAGCTCAGAGAGGAATCACAACATTGCAGACTCTCATTTGAAGCACATATTTCAAGCAGTTGAAAACTGTGCAAGACGGACTGGTTAAAAAATAAATATATAAAATATTTTTTGTAAATAAAACAAAGATTATTAGAGTATGTGTTTACGTATTTAAAATTCAATTTTTAAAAAATTCAAAATTTCAAATTCAAACATTCAAATAATTTTTCTGTGAAGTGTACTAGCAATTTTTATGAATGAGTGAAATTATTTCTACACTATTTTATATTTCAGTGCATAAAGCATTGCAGTTGGAGTAACTGAATGAAAAACACAGGTGTTATATAAAACTACTGATTTATACTAATTGATTATACGTATAAAACTATATATTGAGTGCACAGTAACCAGCTCAATTATGCACTGGGAATTTGTTAATTACACGCAATATTGTTAATTAAATAATTTTTATGATTATTATTTATTTCTACATACAAAATACAGTTTAAACATTTATAATATTTAAACAGTTACTTAATGGCTAATAGTGTTTATAATAAATTAACATTAATTTAGAATAATTCTGTAAAAACAATTGCTAAATGTCAGTTCATAACTGAAGTTCACATGTTTAATTTTATTGTACAGTGTTTGCTAGGAAAGATGATTTTTGATCTTTGTGATCTTTTGATATTTTACAAAGAACAAGCAAGAGAAGCACAAGAACAAGGCAGAAAGAAACAAACGTCTACGTTTTTCAAACAACCGAGCCAAACACACACACACACGATTTATGAGCCTTATGAGAATCTTTATGAGACTTATGACGAAACACTATTTATGAGCCTTTTGAACTAGTGCGGTCCGACTCGCTAGTTGGGTGTTCAAGAAGTTTCACTTTATTCAATATATTAGTTTCACACACACATCACCTACATATAAAATGCCAAAATGTGAACTGTGGTGTGACACGCTGTCCTTCCTCTAAAACTATTTTAGACCTCTTTTTGTATGATGGTTGTAAATGCAAAATTGAGCACACTGAAAGAAGTGAAATTTTACGTTTTAAAAATTAGGAGAAAAGTGAGAGATGAAATGGGGAGCAGTTACAAGACATAAAATATACCGTTTCCTTTCCTTCCTTCTTTATACATGCAGAGAAGACCGGGACTAGTTGTCACACTGTTTACTGTAATGCTTATTTAGGGTGGGGTGCATAAACATGAACCTTCAAGACTTAACAACAACACCGATCAAACTACAGTTCCTTGATGTTATCTCATTATACTGGAAAATGGAAAACCCCACTAATCCACTTTGTAAACAAGTGTTAACAAAACACTGCTTAGACATTCTAAGTAATCAATTACATTGAATACAATATATGAAACGCATTAACAACAATCGGAAAATGAATAAAAACAAAAACAATGATAATATTGCACATTTAATTTGAAGAATAGAATCCACACGTTTATTTTGCAAATAACAAAACTGACATACAAAACCAGTGCTAAGAATAATCTAGTATTTATCACTCAAAACTGAATGGGTTAACTTCTCCGTGTGACAGCTTGCCCCGGTGTAACCTAAAATCTTGATGTTGCTTAATAAAACATGTTATCGGTGAGCTAGATGAAGTCTGAAAAAGTGAAAAACAAACTTACTGCGACATAACAGAGATGATGACGGACCAGCAAACACACACTTGACTGCACTCACAGGCTGTGACGATCCTTCAGTGTGTGTGTGTGTGTGTGTGTGTGAGAGTGTGAGGAAGCCTTTATGGTGACCTGGAGACTAGAAAGGAAATGGCTCATCTTTACACACACACACAATCACACACACCGTGTGTTTCCTGCAGGACATTCACTGTTGGTAAAGAGCGGGCGACACAGGAAAGACACACACGAGAGTGAGAGAGGCAGGTGGGCTGGATTTATGGGATGCCAAAGGTGCCACCCTGACCCTGTCAATCATCTCCATGGAAACATCATAACCCGGAAATAGGCACACACACACCTCGGAGTTTGACCTCTTGACCCCTTCATACGGTCCAGGAAAACACAGTCAGTGTGAGAATATTGTTTGGAACAATGCAGATACACACACACACACACACACACACACACACATAATCACTCATATAAAAAAACAATTCTTGTCTATAATTGGCTACATTTATTATATGCTAGTGAGTGAAATCACAGGCATCAAACTCCAGACAAGTGTTGAGCGTCAGAAACCCTGACGAAACGTGAGATTTCCTGCAGTTCTGTCTCAGAGCCGCGAGCGAAACGCAGAACACAAGCGGCTCTGTGGAAGATTTTCACACTATGAGAGGCCAAACATTCCCTCATTTTGTCTTTATTGGAAAAGTCCCACTGTTTCCCAACTGTTTAGCGCTAATCAAACCCGGATCGCAGCGGTTCAGAGCGTCAGAGGACAGACGCGGGTCAGAGCAGAATAAATCACTGTAGCGCATTCAGAACCACACAAAATCACGTCTTACTGTTTGTGTTTAATTGTTAACGTCGCTAATTCTGTAGTAGAAATGTGCAATTGGAGCAACGTGTGTAAATCGAGGTGGATAACAGTCTGATCTTGTTACGGTTTGTTTACAAACTGAGGATGATGGACTGCAACAATGTTAAATCATGCTAGAAAAATGCTAACAACAAGTTACTATGCTACTTCATGTTGGCAATGTGCTAGTCATGCTAGCAACACATTAAACCATGCTAGAAACATGCAAACAATATGTTAATCATTCTAGCAACATAATATATGCTATCAATGTGCTTGTCACGCTAGTAGCATGCTAACTCATGCTAGCTAACAAAAAGCTAACAATGTCAAATCATGCTAAAAATGCTAACATGTACCAACTTGCTAACAAAATACTAATTCAACCTTGTATGTGCTAGTCATGCTAGCAATACTTAAAATCATGCTAGAAACATGCTAATAAATGCTATCAATGTGCTTGTCATGCTAGTAGCATGCTAACTTATGCTAACAAAATGTTAACAACGTCAAATCGTGCTAAAAAAATGCTGACATGTACCAAAATGCTAGCAAAATTATGCTTAATAATGCTAACAACATGCTAATTCAATCTATTTATCTGTTAGTCAGGCTAGTAAAATGCATACAACATGCCATCAACACGCTACATAATGCTAGCAATGTCTTAAAACATGTTAACGCCATGTTTTAAAACATGCTAGAAACATGCAAACAATGTTAATCATGCTTGCAACATGCTAATATATGCTATCAATGTGCTTGTCATGTTAGTAGAATGCTAACTCATGCTAACAATGTCAAATAATGCTAAAAAATGCTACCATGTACCAAAATGCTAACAAAATGCTAATTCAACCTGGTACATGCTAGTCATGCTAACAACACGTAAAATAATGACAGAAACATGCAAACAATGTTAATCATGCTAGCAACATGCTAATATATGCTATCAATGTGCTTGTCATGCTAACAATGTCAAATCATGCTAAAAATGCTAACATGTACCAAAATGCTAATTCAACCTTGTATGTGCTAGCCATGTTAGCAACATTAAAAATCATGCTAGAAACATGCAAACAATGTTAATCAGGCTAGCAACATGCTAATATATGCTGTCAATGTGCTTGTAATGTTAGTAGCATGCTAACTCATGCTAACAAAATGCTAACAATGTCAAATCATGCTAGCAAAGTCATGCTTAATAATGCTAACAACATGCTAATTTTTGATAACAATGTGTAAATAATGCTAACAACATGCTAATTTAATCTATTAACGTGCTAGTCATGCAAGTAAAATGTAAACAACATGTCATCAACATGCTAAATCATGCTAGCAATGTGTTAATAATTGTTAACGGCATGTTAAATCATGGTAGCTATGTACTACTACATGTTAGCAACATTCTAACAACATGTTGGAACATTAGCAATGTGTCAAATTATACTAGCAGCATGTTAAATAATGCAAGCAAAATGTTAAAACATTAGCAACATGTTAAAACATCCTAACAACATGCTAATTCATGTTAGCAGCATGTTAAAACATGTTGACATTATTTAGAATCTTGCTAGCAACATGCTAAATAATGCTAGCAATACACTAAAACGTGTTAACAAAATCTTAAAACATGGTAGCACCATGAAAATAATGAAAACATGCTAAAACATGTTAACAAAGTGTTAAAACATGGTGGCGACAAGCTAAAACATGGTAGCAATGTGTTAAATCATGCTAGCAACATGGTAAAACATGCTAGCATTAATTTGAATGTTGCTAACAACATGTTAAATCATCCTACCAACATAGTAAATCATGTTAGCAACATGCTAAATAATGCTAGCAACATACTAGAACATGCTAACAACGTCTTAAAACATGGTAACATAAAAATCATGTTAACATGTTAAAACATGTTAGTAAAGTGTTAAAACATGGTGGTGACAAGCTAAACCATGGCAGCAACATGCTAATTCATGTTAGCAGCATGTTAAAACATGATAGCATTCATTTGAATGTTGCTAACAACATGTTAAATCATCCTACCAACATGGTAAATCATGTTAGCAGCATGTTAAAACATGTTGACATTATTTAGAATCTTGCTAGCAACATGCTAAATAATGCTAGCAATATACTAAAACGTGTTAAAAACATCTTAAAACATGGTAGCAACATGAAAATAATGAAAACATGTTAAAACATGTTAACAAAGTGTTAAAACATGGTGGCGACAAGCTAAAACATGGTAGCAATGTCTTAAATCATGCTAGCAACATGGTAAAACATTAACAAAGTGTTAAAACATGGCAACAACATGCTAATTCATGTTAGCAGCAAGTTAAAACATGCTAGCATTAATTTGAATGTTGCTAACAACATGTTAAATCATCCTACCAACATGGTAAATCATGTTAGCAACATGCTAAATAATGCTAGCAACATACTAGAACATGCTAACAACATCTTAAAACATGGCAACATAAAAATCATGTTAACATGTTAAAACATGTTAGTAAAGTGTTAAAACATGGTGGTGACAAGCTAAACCATGGCAGCAACATGCTAATTCATGTTAGCAGCATGTTAAAACATGTTAGGATTCATTTGAATGTTGCTAACAACATGTTAAACCATCCTACCAGCATTTTAAAACATGGTAACAACATAAAAATCATGCTAACATGCTAAAACATGTTGGCAAAATGTTAAAATATGGTGGTGAAAGCTACAACATGCCAGCAACACACTAATTCATGTTAGCAGCATGTTAAAAGATGATAGCATTATTTAGAATGTTTGCTAACGTTAAATAATTCGAACAACATTGTAAATCATGTTAGCAACATGCTAAATAATGCTAGCAACATACTAGAACATGCTAACAACATCTTAAAAAATGGTAACATGAAAATCATGCTAACATGTTAAAACATGTTCATGTTAAAACATGTAATTCATGTCAGCAGCATGTTAAAACGTAAGCATTATTTTGAATGTTGCTAACAACGTTCATCCTAGCAACATGATAAATCATGTTTGCAACATGCTAGAACATGTAAACAGCTAAAAGCATGGTAGCAACATGCTAAAACATTTTAACAGAGCGTTAAAACATGGTAATGACAAAATAATTCATGTCTGCAGCACATTAAACCATGTTAGCATTATTTAGAATGTTGTTAGCAACATATTAAATCATGTTAGCAACATGCTAAATAATGCTAGAAACATACTAGAACATGTTAACAGCTAAAAGCATGGTAGCAACATGCTAAAACATTTTAACAAAATGTTAAAACATTGAAATGACAAGCTAATTCATGTTAGCAGTGCGTTCACAACATGCGTAAACATTTAGGCAATGTTATAGAACTAAAACTGTTGAACCTCATGCTTTTCAAAGTCATTTCAAACTTTTAAACAAGGCTTTGTGAAGCTGAGTTTGTTGGGAACTGAGCTGAATGTGCTGGACTGCACGTTACCGATGATTTCCGTCTTCAACTGAAGCAAAAACTCAGATCAAGCTAACAGAGAAACATCAACAGGAAGGAGAAGCTCACGGTGACTCTGACATGGAAAGGAGATGTTTGAGGACGTCCATCTCCTCCACGAGAACTCACTGATTCGTAATCACAAGAAACACAGGCGCCAATCTTTGCGTGTGGTTGTTGCTAAGTAACCATGGCTGGTCAGTGAGGAGTGTCATGGAGACGGATTGGACGCTCGATCAGGGCTCAAACACGTCCGTCTGTCTGTCTGACGCTTTCTCTCAACACAAGACATTGATCCGCTCATTGTTCGTTTCTAATTATGAAACATTGTTGCGACTCTGAATTCTGATTGGATGAGCTGCACCTGTGACACACGTCTGTATCAATGTTGCTGTGTTGCTTGGCAACCAAAACAGCCAAAAGTTACATTCATCAACTACATGGAAAAATAATTTATTTAGGACATTTATATTAATAAACTAAATAAAAAAAAGAAGAATTTAATGGTATTTTATTTCATTTTTTTCTACTAGGCAATAAAATTGTATGCCTAAAAATTAACAGAAAATTATCATTTTTATCTCATTAATAAATATTTATCTTGTATGTACTAATTTACTCCATTTGCATTATTTTATATTTATTGTACTTATTGCATTTAACAAAATGAAAATAAATTTAAAAAGAAATATAACTTACTGCACTTATTTTGCTCTGTTTTTGCAATTTAGGTTATTAATATTAATAAACTGAATAAATGCATATATAAATATTTTTTATTTAATTTTAATTATATTTTTCTCATGACAAATTTCTTGTGATGTTTGTTGTCAATTTGGATAAAAGCATCTGACAAATGAAAATTTGTAATTTTATCTATGTTAATAATAAACATTAATATTTTTATCACTATTTTTTTAAATCTTAATATTTTTTTTTTCTTGTTAATACTAATTTACCTTATTTTCACTACAATTGTTTTACATTTATTGTACTTATTTTGCTCTGATTTGGCAATACAATCCACATAAAAAATAAATAGAATAAAAAAACAAACTGAATAAACATGAATAATATATTTATTTTATATTTGTATAATGACAAATTGATTAAAATCTTACTTGTACGTCAATTTGGATAAATGTGTATGCTAAAAAATAAACATAAATGTATTATTTTTATCTCATTAATAAATATTTATCTTGTATGTACTAATTTACTTCATTTGCATTATTTTATATTTATTGTACTTATTGCATTTAGAAATGAAAATACATATAAACAGAATACATATAGAAAAATGTGCTTTTTTATTTTCATTTTGTTAATACTAATTTACTCAATTTACACCATTTTTTATTTAATTTTAATTATATTTTTCTCATGACAAATTTCTTGTAATGTTCCTTTTCAATTTGGATAAAGCATTTGACAAATGAAAATTTATATTTTTTTCTATTTTAATAATAAACATTAATATTATTGTCTTAATAATTTTTTTACATTTTAATGATTTTTTAAAATCTTTTTAATACTAATTTACCTTATTTTCCTTTAAAAATAATTTACCTTTGCTCTGGTAAATTTTTTCCATATAAAAAATAAATAATAAATAAAAAAAACAAACTAAATAAACATGAATAATATATTTTTTTATATTTTTATAATGACAAATTGCTTTAAATCTTCCTTGTAAGTCGATTTGGATAAATGTGTATGACAAATAAACGTAAATTCATTATTTTTAATTATATTTAATTATTTTTATCTTGTTAATACTAATTCACTCCATTTGCACTGTTATTTTACATTTATTGCACTTATTTTGCTCTGCTTTGGTTATATAAATGCACATTAAAAATGAAAATGAAATGTTAAAAGTATAGAGAGAAAGGAACAAGTGATGAATGATGGAACAAAAGGGCTCAATATGAATTCATCAGGATGTGTGCGATGGTTCTGATTGTCTGGATGGGATGAATTATTAGAGCAGAGCAAATCGTGATGATCTGGAGCCGGAGGCAAAAACGACACTGAGCATTTATCTTTAAACTTCTTGAGACGCACAACTGAACACATAAAAGCTGATCAGAGAGAGTCATCTGAAGAGAGAATGAAGATCAGAAGACACACAGACAGATGGAGATCGACTCCGCTCATCCAGACTGAAAAACACAGAAAACATCAGAAACAGAGAGGAAGATCCTCCAGATCAGCCATTCTCAATGGATTTGGCTTCACGGTGGATTTTACAAGTGACAACAAGTGGAAATCAACAGACTGCACTGCAAAATGATTTCTTATTCATTACTTCTGCCTTGTTTTCCAGTATGAATATTATTAAATCAAGATAATCTTGTTTTCTGATCATGTATAAGTGAGCTTATGCCTAAAACAAGACAGTTTATGTCAAAATATCTGTCAGTAGGGACAGAAAAATAAACTTCATTCAAAGGGAATAGAAGATTATTGTTTTGACCTCACTGACAGATCACGAACTTTTGATATTTGATCATTTTGGTTATTTTACATTTCTTGCACTTTTTTAATTTAATTGCACATAAAAAATGTACATAAAATATAAAAATGTAAACTGAATAAATATAAATAAATGTACATTATAATTATATTTATTTATTTGTTTATTATTAGTTACTAATTTACTCCACCTGCACTATAGTTTATTTATTGATTATTATTTATTGTACTTGTTTTGCACTGCTTTGGCAATACAAATGCGCACTATAAACGTAAAGAAAATAAAAAATATTAACATAAATACAAAAAAAGTTATGTTATGCAATATTATTTTGTTTTATTTTAGTTCTTCTTATGACAAATTGTTTGAGATGCAATTTGTAAGTTGATTTGTATAATGTAGATTTATCATTTTATGAATATAAGTGACCACAAACCATAAGTGTCAATTAAAAAATAAATAAATAAATAAATAATCTTTTCATTGATGTATAGTTTGTTATGATGATATTTGTCTGAGATACAACTTGAATTTGAAAATCTGGAATCTGAGGGTGCAAAAAAATAATAAATATTAAGAAAATCACCTTTAAAGTTGTCAGAATTAAGTTCTTAAAAATGCATATTATTAATCAAATAAGTTTTGATATATTTACGGTAGGAAATTTACAAAATATCTTAATGGAACATGATCTGTAGTTAATATCCCAATGATTTTTGGCATAAAATAGAAAAAAGAAAAATCAATAATTTTGGTGATTGCTAAAATTAAAAAATAATTTTTACATTTTTTACATTTTTAAAAATAAATTTTTAGAGATGCACATTATGCACATTAAAAATCACATAAAAATTAAAAAGAAAATTGTTTCTTTAGCATGATTTTTTACAAATCAAGGCAAGAATTGAAGAGCAAAAAAAGACAGATGAATGAAAGAGTGAAGGTGGACAGCTGCTGATAGAGTTATTGATCGTCCTGATAGCTGTGATTGATCTCACTGACACTGACACGCGTCTGTCAGAACCTGTGTGTGTGTGTGTGTGTGATTTCATGTGCTTGAGTTCATTTACACACATCGCTCGGCAGCCCTTCAGCAGCATTCATTCACAAACATCGCTCTTGCTCTCATTCGCCGCCGGCGACAGCGAAGCAACGAAACCAGCAGAATCAAATGAAAATCAACTCAGAAAGCTAACAAGTGTTAATAGCACAGTCATTCTCCTAACATGCACTGCTGGAGGGGCCGTCGACTTATATTTGCATTTTTCACACCTTAAGATTCAATCTCTGCGTGATACACACACACACACACACACACACTCTCTCTCTCTAATATACATGTGATGAAGGATTAGCGTGTGAATGCATGCTCTAACGTGTTCAGAGGATGGGAAAAATCTGCTGTGTGCGTATGTGAGATTCACTGCATTGCTCAGTTTAAGTATTTAATTATTAAAGTACAGTAATGATGATAATATGATTAAAAAAGAAGCACCAACGTGCAATAATGACACGCATTTACTAATAATAATCATAACACACACAGTTCTTCTGATCACTGATCAGACTCATTAGTGAAACTATAGGCCATTTATGGTTGCCAAGCAACATAATGATCAAAGATCTTCTAGGAACGACTGATTAGTGCATTAAGAATCGGATGCCATATTATAACCGGTCTGAATGCAGTTCAATGAAAATTTCAAAAAAGTATGCTCTATAATTTTTAATAGTTTATAAGAAGTCTCTTCTGCTCACCAAGACTGTATTTATCTGATCAAAAATACTGTAAAATAGTGAAATATTATTCTAATGTAAAACAGCTGTTTTTCAAGTGAATATCTGTTAAAATGTAATTTATTTCTGTGATGCAAATCTGAATTTTCAGCATCATTACTCCAGTCTTCAATGTCACATGATTCATCAGAAATCATTCTAATATGCTGATTTGCTACTCAACAAACATTTATGATTATTAGCAATGTTGAAAACAGTTGTGCTGCACAATATTTTTGTGGAAACCATCATACATTTTATTTTTCAGGATTCACAGATGAATAGAAAGTTCGAAAGAACACATTTATTTGACATAGAAATCTTTTGGAACATTTAAAAATTAATGAAAGTAATAATTTATTAAAAAAAAAAAAAAAGGAAATCACAACGACCCCAAAATTTCTAGTGTAGGCTTTATAAATAATGTTTTGTATTTTATTCTCAGTTTCAGCAGTAATACTCCAGCCCACACTCAGTCTGAGCTCATTAACGAACAGGTAAACATTCCTCATGTATTAATTAATGTTTTGGTTAATTGTAAAATGCAGAAGAGCTGAAACCAATTCAGCAACACTGATGAATACTATTCTTCTCCAGTTCCAAGAGCAAAAAAAACAACAATAAACGTTTGTCTGGAGTTTGATCATATAAACCTGTGATGAGAAATGAATGGAAATAACATCTGGCTGAGTTCTTCCAGGTCCCTCAACACACACACACACACCTGATCGCTTTGTGGCAAAAACACAACAATGCAACAGTTAAACACCCATGAGCATCTGCAAGCACAGGTCTCTCTCTCTCTCTCTCTCTCTCTCTCTCTCTCTCTCTGTCTCTGGTTGTTGTTTTTCAGTGTTGAGCTCTGGAGATCCTCCTGTGTGGGTTTGTGATTATTTTAGACTCATTTTAAACATGCACTACATACAAAACACCACCTACATCCACAGCAACATCCTGCCTCTGTGTGTGCGTGAGTGTGTGTTTACCAAAAGCAGTGGCCGCAAAATTGGTTTGCTAAAAAAAAATGTCTGAGCTGCAATAATAGTTAATTTGCCGTATATCCTTAAGTGTGTGTGTGTTGATAGAGTGTGTGGTGAATGGAACAATAAATATGTGGATTGAGGGATGTGGGGGTGTATTATGGGCTGGATCACCGTGGCAACATGTTGAAGATTCTAGAGCACAGAAACCTGTGGATTCAACTAGAGACTCTGATACACACTGACATCTAGTGGATGAAAAACACACACACGCACACACACACACAAATATTGATCTAATCAGGATTCACAGTCTGAATCAGAACAGAACATCATAATACTTAGAAACAAAGTGAAAAAATCATATTAAAACTACAATTTGAAAATTAAAAACCAAAATATATTAAAATGTATACATTTAATTTGAACTATTTGCCAGAGAAACATTTCTCATTTTCATTTAGTTTAACCTTGTGTGCTAAAATAACTAAAATAAAAATGAAAATGTATATTATATAAAGGCTAATAAAATGGCATAAAACCTAAAATACTAAAACTTTATATAAAATTAAAATTAAACCTGCTAAAATTACTAAAAAGTAACTAAACCAGAAACACATAAATAGAAATATTTTTTTAAAAATGTATACTATAATCCTACCTTATTTACATCTAAAAGGTTCATAGTAATACCTTTTAAGAAGTCTTTTATGCTCATCAAGGGTGCATTTATTTGATCAAAAATACAGAAAAAAATCTGTAATATTGCAAATGTTATTACAATATAAAATAATGGTTTTTAGTTTAATATGGTTTAAAATATAATTTATTCCTGAGATGCAAAGCTGAATTTTCATTGTGACACTTAAGACTAAGAGTAACAGCTAACAAAAATTTTGTTTTGCATCACAGGAATATATCATATTGTAAAGTATATTAAAATAAAAACAACAAAATTATTATAAATACATATGACAGCCCAGAAAACATTAAGTAACTCAAACACCCCTTTAAAAAAAATAAGGTTAAGCTTCTTAAAACACTCTAACTCAGGAGCAGGACAAAGGCATGTTGTATTTGTAAAGGTACAATTTTTGCACATTTTTTCTAATAATGTACATTAGATTTTGGAATGTACAGTTATATTTTCTAGTGGAATTAGGCATGAAATGTCCATCTGCAATGCTGCTGCATTAAACTGACCTCTGATCACACGAGCATGTGAATGTCCGTTTCGCCATCATCACATGACTGTAGTTTATAATGCCGTTATCTCGCTCCGGCAGTTCTCCTGTGGAGCTCTGAACACCTGCTGGGATTTTGGGAATATTTTCATACAGGTTTTAATAGGTTCTTTAGAGCGACAGAGGCGCTGCAGGCCTCAGGGAGCTTCACGCACGTTCTGATAACGCTAAATGCACATTTACACACAATCTGGATGTACGAGAGCAGATTACAGAAAACACACACTGAACAAAGAGATTCGTCCACATGTCAAATTCCCTGCGTGTGTTTCCCTGGCTGATCTCATCAGGAAACCCTGAGTCTAAAGAAACTTCATTTGACTGTGACTTTGAACTCGGACGCTTTGAGGATTTTCGGCGGACTTTGGCATCTACGCTAACGGAATATTAAGAACCTGTGAATGTGGAAAACGCCTATTAACAAGCTGAACGTGAAAATTTTTTTACTCAAGACCAGACACCCCAGGTGAATATAGGGTAAAAAAAAAAATAAACTAACAGATACCATCAGACTGAAATGTTAGGCTTAAATATTAGGGTTTCCGAAGATTTAAAGACCTTTCTAACACCAAGTAAAGAACATTTAAGGACCAAACTGAAGGGAATACAATATATTCTATTGATGTAAATGTCTACAGAGAAAAAAATTTGGTTGCATTAGCAACAGTTTAAAAATACAGATATCCAGTACTTTTTAAGTAAAAAGTAAAAAGCTCAACTACCTTCCTACTTTTGTTGTTTTTCCAGTGCAAATGTCTAAAGGTTCTTAAATCAAGATACATTTACCTGAGAAGCTACATTGACAGAGGATAAGTTGTTTGATTAAAACTGAGTTTGTGATTAAAACAAGAAAATATCTCTTCCAACAGGCTCAGAAAAACTTACTTCAAAGGGAAAATACATTTTCATTCCCCATTGACAGATATTTGTTCTTGTATTAAGCATAAACTTACTTAATTTTGTTCAATTTCTCATTTGCAACTTCATTTTGGAGCCTTGAGTTGAGGATATTTAGATATTTGTACTGGAAATCAAGACAAAAATACTAAGGAAGATAATTTTTTGCAGTGCATGCAAAATGTCATGCCATGATTTTATAAGTGCAAGACTTTCTGCTCTTTTTAAGACTATTTTAAGCCTTAATTTGTGTAACTTTTTTAGGACCAGCCGAAGTGCTGAATATGCAAATTATGCATTATATAATAAAACATGCATTAATTTGCCTACATTTCCAGAACAGCAATTTAAACATTGGTTCAAAATTTTTATTTTGTTGACATATTAGAGTTAAAAGTTTTTACTGTAGGGATTTTGGATTTCTCTTTTTATTACTCCTTAAATGACAAAATGCTGTCGACAGACAGAAAAATGCATTTTCAGCATGCTTTAATAAACATATAAACGTATGAAAAACCTTCAGAATATAGAGAGGAATGAAACTTGCTGAAGTAGAGAAACAAATGCACTGCCACTGAAGATATGTATTTTCACTATGTTTTTAAGAAATAAAATGTTGTATAAATCAGTGTGAATGATATATGAACAAATCCCTCAGTAAAAACCTTCAGAATATAGACAGGAATAAAACCCTAAGTTTTGGTGTATGTAAGTGCTGCTGAATTAAAAAAAACAAACTCACTGCCTTTAAAGATATTCATTTTCGCCATGTTTTTTAGGAACAAAATGTTGTATAAATCAGTGTGAAGGATATATGAACAAACCCCTCAGTATAAACCTTCAGAATATAGAGAGGAATAAAACCCTACATTCTGGTGTATGTAAGTGCAAGTGTAAGTGAAGTGGAGAAAAAAAAAACTCACAACCTTCGAAGATATGCATTTTTGTCATGTTTTTAGAAATAAAATGTTGTATAAATCAGTGTGAATGATATACGAACAAACCCCTCAGTAAAAACCTTCAGAATATAGAGAAGAAAAAAACTGTAAGTTTTAGTGTATGTAAGTGCTGCTGAAGTAGAGAAACAAACTCACTGCCTTTAAAGATATTCATTTTTCGCCATGTTTTTAGGAATAAAATGTTGTATAAATCAGTGTGAATGATATATAAACAAACCCTTCTTTAAAAACCTTCAGAATATAGAGAGGAATAAAGCTCTAAGTTTTGGTGCATGTAAGTGCTGCTAAAGTGGAGAAACAAACTTACAACCTTCGAAGATATGCATTTTTGTCATGTTTTTAGAAATAAAATGTTGTATAAATCAGTGTGAAGGATATATGGACAAACCCCTCAGTAAAAACCTTCAGAATATACAGAGGAATAAAGCTCTAAGTTTTGGTGTATGTAAGTGCTGCTGAAGTGGAGGAAAAAACGTTTAAAGATATGTATTGGAATGGAAAGCCCAAAATCTCAAAATTGACAAGTGCATGAAAAATCAATCTTTTTGCCTTTTAGTCTCCTTGCCTTAAAGCCCAAAGACTTCTAAAAGTCAAAAGCTGAAATGTGTTAAAATGTGAAATAAACTCTACAGGCAGTGGAAGCGGATTTTAATTTCCCCTCCGGTACAGAATATAGGCCACGGCATTTCCCTCGCGCTCCGTTCTGGAAGGACAGGGAGCCAAAATTCTTTCATC
The DNA here is from genome assembly GCF_022985175.1 of Labeo rohita. Lineage (NCBI taxonomy): Eukaryota > Metazoa > Chordata > Actinopteri > Cypriniformes > Cyprinidae > Labeo > Labeo rohita. Next base: position 38,134,297 of record NC_066883.1, read on the forward strand.
ATTAGCAAATTAATGCAAAGAAAAATCAAAGAACAATGTGACACTTCAAAGAGCTTCTGACGGTCACAAACAAACAAAATCCCTCCGGGAAACCAGAGTCCCCAAAGAGGAACGATACGCAGAATTACTCGCATCTCTCATTTCATGAAGACAACGGTGCTTTTGTTGAAGTTGAGTGAGTGACGTCATGTTCTGCACCTGCGCTTGTTGTTTTTAGCTGTGGGTTTTTGCCACGACAGTTCTGATTAGACTGATTGTTCACACATCTTGTGTGACGACCATCATACAATAGAACAATCAGGATGTTGTCAAGCTCAAGCACACACACACACACACACACACACACACACTGCAGCAGCAAGGATATATGCAGCTCGACAGCGACTGGTAAGACCATTTAGTCTCTGTGTGTCACGGCTCTAACGTGTGTTTGTATGTCCTTCCACACTTATTTGGCTACAGAAGCTTCATCTGTCACCTTGGTTTAACATCTGTCCTCATGCATTAAAACATGTGTATGAACGTCTTTGTGTGTGTGTGTAAGCCGCTAAACTCTCGCTGCAGGTGACGTCTGACCAGAGGCGAAACGTTTTCTGCTTGGATGATGTCAGCGTGACTTTGACCTCCTGAAATCGCTCCCTGTCTCCCTCTCAATCTGTTTCTATCTTACTGCTGATGCATTTAATTCTCATGAACATCTGGGTGAATCTCAGAGCATGTCCAAGACAAAAGCAAATAAAATAAGAATGCATGTTACGTGCAAAGATTTTGTCTTCAAATTGTGGCATTGCTTTAAACACATTAATGCATTGTTATTAATACATTAATATGCTATAATACATTTGTAAAGCTATATTTAAAGTATAAAGATAAAAATAAAAAATGTCAATTTCAAATAAATGCTGTTCTTTTGAACTTAGTATTCAACAAAGGGGTCCTGGAAAAATATAATGAAACAATATTGTGCTGCACAACTGTTTTCAACATTGATAATAATCAGAAATGTTGAGCATGCAGAGAATATAACATATAGCACCATAAAATAAAATAAATAGAATTGCACAAATAGCAATGGACTACCAATAGATGACTCTGAACATTAAACTGTGAGAAATACAGCATACATTATATTCATCTGTGAATCCTAAAAAATAAAATGTATGACAGTTTCCACAAAAATATGTAGCAGCACAACTGTTTTCAATATTTACAATAATCAGAAATGTTTGTTGAGCAGCAAATCAGCATATTAGAATGATTTCTGAAGGATCATGTGACACTGAAGACTGGAGTAATGATACTGAAAATTCAGCTGCGCATCACAGAAATAAATATTCACATATTCACATATTCACATAGAAAACAGCTGTTTTAAATTGAAATAATATTTCACAATTTTTACTGTATTTTTTTTATCAAATAAATGCAACCTTGAAAATCATTAAAAAATCCGAATTATTTTAAACTTTTGAATAGTGTAGTGTGTATGTATATTTAATTTATTAATACTATTACTATTAATATTATTATCTTGTGTATATTGTTTCAGATATTTTTTTTTTTAAATAAACTGTAAGAGCATTAATTGCATTAATGAGGATCATATTTAAGAATAATAATTATTAAAATGAGATATAACATGAAAGTTAAATCAGTTACTTAATTTTAATGCAATGCAAGTATATGCTTTATCTATGCTTCACTTTCCAGGACATGAAAGTACCAATTACTGACTTACAGCTGCATGTTACCATATGAAAAATTAACCATATATGTGTTTTAGCATCTTGGACTGATATGAATATCGGATCACACTCAGATGAATGAATTAGTCTCAACTCCTTGAGCAGATCCAGAACAGTGAATGTGTTTAAAGATGCTGAGACGAGATGAAAAGCTTCATAGCGTTAAACATCTCCAGACTATCCATTACTAAATAATGATTCCTAACGGAGGATAAAAATACCCCCACAAACTGTTAATTAACTTCTTATTCTCTCACACTGTATTCGCTTTTTCAAGGGTTTTTGTAAGGTTGTCTTCTCTGACATTTTATAATGAAAGAGTAAAAGAAACTCATACTGTGTGAAACTCCCTCAAAGCCTCTTTTAACTCATTTATACGACTCATAATCACTTTCAAAGCGGTTCAGTAGCTCACTGAACCCTGCATTATAAAGCTCCAAAGCAGGTATAGCATCAAACCATGTGCTACTAAAATGATTTTTAGCGACAGACAATTAATCAAAAAGTTAATGCATTTAATTTACACACACTTTGAAAAGCCAAAAGTGACATGTTTGCAACAAACAAATTCATCATTAAGGCTTCCTCCAGTGAAAAAGTCCATCTCCTGTTGTCTCTCTCATCAAAATCCAGCCACATATTTGCTCAGAGCTGTTTTGGCTTGTAAACGGTGCTTGATCTTTGCAGATTTCTCTCTTGATTCAGACCAGACTACTTTTGCACCAAAGCAAGCGTTATTATGGATTATGAACTCAATGTATTTTAGTTAAAAACATCTTGATGGATTTGTTTCATCTTTTGTCTTTCAAGATGTGAACTGATGGACTGGAGTGATGTGGATTACTGTGGATTATTGTGATGTTTTTATCAGCGGTTTGGACTCTCATTCTGACGGCACCCATTCACTACAGAGGATCCACTGGTGTGTGTGTAGACATAAGTGTGTGTGATTGTGTGTTTAGCTGCAGTGCTTGTCACGTGTTCAATGGCTCGTAAGCAGGAACACAGATCTGAAGTGAATGTGTGTGCTTCCTGCGGCGTTCTCCTGCAGTGTATTTCCTCGCTGCGGTCAGTGAATTATTAAAAAACAGAAATCAGACATTTATAGCCTCGCTTGCGTTTGCCCGACCTGCTGAAGTCCTCGTTCCCTCAAAGAGTCAAAGATTCGGCGAAGCGACAGCTCCAGTCAGAAACAATCACTTCCAGCTACTACATGAATACAAATACAAGTCAACAGTGGCTGACGCTAACAAACACTGAAATCCACGCAGCCATGTTGACTAAACTAGAGAATACAGAGAATTTACCATATAGCACCATCCTTTAATAGAATTGTAGAAATAGCAATGGATGCCTCTGAACATTAAACTGGGAGAAATACAGCATACATATATTCATCTTGTGAATCCCGAAAAATAAAATGTATATATTGTGCAGCACAACTGTTTTCAACATTGCTAATAATCATAAACTTTGAGCGGCAAATCAGCATATTAGAATGATTTCTGAAGGATCATGTGACACTGAAGACTGGAGTAATGATGCTGAAAATTCAGCTGCGCATCACAGAAATAAATTAGAGTTTAACACATATTCACACAGTAAACAGCTGTTTGAAACTAGATAGTAAAGATCGTAGACAAACTTTAAATTGGCTTGAAAAGGCCTAGCCAGAAAGTTTTAAGTAGTTTTTAAAGCTTGACGTTTGAACGTTTCCAGTTTTAACTAGTTTGAAGTTTAGTTTTAAAGTTAGTTGCTAGGCTACCTTGGGTGGTTGCTAGGGTGTTGCTAGTGTACCCAGGGTGGTTGCTAAGGTGTTGTTATGCGGTTGCTAGGGAGGATGAGGTGGTTGCTAGGGTTTTGTTTTGTGGTTGCTAGGGTACCCACAGTGGTTGCAAAGGTGTTGCTATGTGGTTGCTAGGGTGTTACTATGCAGTTGCTAGGGTACTCAGGGTAGCTGCTAGGGTGTTACTAGCATGTTGTTAACATGATTAGTAAGTTACTAACATGTTGCTAGCATGTTTCTTACATGATTAGCATGTCGTTAGCATTATTTGCATGTTACTACCATGTTGTTAGCATGATTAACAACTTACTAGCATGTTACTAGGATGATTAGCAAGTTTTAACATGTTTGCATGATTAGCTAGTTAATAGCATGTTACTAGCATGTTTCTAGCATGATTAGCATGTCACTATCATGTTGATAGCATGATAAGCATGTTACTAGCATGATTAGCAATCATGTTGTTAGCATGATTAACAAGTTAACAAATTACTAGCATGTTTGTAACATGTTGCTAACATGATTAGCATGTCACTAGCATGTTGTTAGCATGATTAGCAAGTTACTAGCATGTGGCTAACATGTTTGTAGCATGCTGATAGCATGATTAGCATGTTACTAGCATGTTGTTAGCATGATTAGCTAGTTAGTAGCATGTCACTAGCATGTTTCTAGCATGATTAGCATGTCACTAGCATGTTGATAGCATGATAAGCATGTTACTAGCATGATTAACAAGTTTTAACATGTTTCTAGCATGATTAGCTAGTTAGTAGCATGTTTCTACTATGATTAGCACGTTGATAGCATTATTAGCATGTTACTAGCATGTTGTTAGCATGATTAGCTAGTTAGTAGCATGTCACTAGCATGTTTCTAGCATGATTAGCATGTCACTAGCATGTTGATAGCATGATAAGCATGTTGTTAGCATGATTAACAAGTTATTAACATGTTACTAGCATGATTAGCAAGCATGTTGTTAGCATGATTAACAAGTTAACAAATTACTAGCATGTTGTTAACATGTTTGTAACATGTTGCTAACATGATTAGCATGTCACTAGCATGTTGTTAGCATGATTAGCAAGTTACTAGCATGTGGCTAACATGTTTGTAGCATGTTGCTAACATGATTAGCAGGTTACTAACATGTTACTAGCATGATTAACAAGTTACTAGCATGTTGCTAACATGTTTGTAACATGTTGCTAACATGATTAGCATGTCACTAGCATGTTGTTAGCATGATTAGCAAGTTACTAACATGTTACTAACATGATTAGCAGGTTACTAGCATGTTGTTTTGATTTAGATTAGATTTTGTCAGTTGGAGTTTGAAGAGTCTCAGCTCATTTAAACATTCTGTCAATGAAAGTCTATGGGATTTTAAGTGGTTTTGATAGGCTGGATAGACCCGTCTGAAGATCTGGGCAGAGTTTGGTAGTTGTAGCTTTAAAAGTCTAGGAGAAGATACACTTTAAACTGTGGTCTCAAAAGAAGTAGTAGTTTAAACAAGACAACAGTAAGTTGACTTTTATAAGCCAACTTAATTAGAATAATATTTCACTATTTTTACAGTATTTTTTGATCAAATAAATGCAGTTTTGACCTGTAAAAATCATTTAGGTGATGATGAGCTAATCACGACCAAATATCAATCGACTTCATGTCAAATCCAAAAAAGCAACACTGTTGCCATGACAACTTAAATATAACCCCCTACGGCAAGAATAAGGGCCCTTATTGTCATCTCCTCCTCTCCTTCATCTCTCTTTATCTTTATTTAACAGCATCCTGACCTGACAGTTCCTGGTTTATCATCAGTTTGTCTCCGTATTTCATCATTCAACAGATGACTTTTATAAATGGTGTAACAGTGAACTGTCAATATTTAATGTGTTCTGAATATCAAACACACGTGTGTAAACAGCAGACGGGTTGTTAAAGGAATCATTATGAACGTTTATATTCCAGCTCTTTGAAGTCATACCTGTGACAAACAAACCAATAACCATCAAACAAAACATCATATGACTTCAGAAGAGCCATGGTGACTAAATGCTGTTGATGTATTTTATTAATATTTTACATTCGTTTTATTTTGATATTTTCGTTTTAATTTTAATAATTTTGTGTGCTTTTGTCATTTTTATTTATTTATTTACTTACATATTTTTAAATGTTTTCATTAATTAAAGATGAGAAATGTTGCTTTAGCAACTAGATGAAATAAAATAAGTTTAGATTTAATACAATTTCAGTAGAAGTTTTTTTCATTTAAAGTAAAAGTTGTTTTTTTATGATTTTAGTTTTAGTTAACTGTAAGTGAAAAGAGCTGCGATTTAGTTTCTGGATGAATTATTTCTTTACTTCTGAGAACAGTAACAGTGTTTCCTCAAGCTTCTTAAAATCAGAAAGAAATGTTTGTTGAGCAGCAAATCAGCACATTAGAATGATTTCTGAAGGATCGTGTGACACTGAAGACTGGAGTAATGATGCTGAAAATTCAGCTGCGCATCACAGAAATCAATTAGAGTTTAACACATATTCACATAGAAAACAGCTGTTTAAGACTAGATAGTAAAGTTCGTAGACAAACTTTAAGTTGGCTTGAAAAAGCCCAGCCAGAGTAAGTAGTTAAGTAGTTTTTAAAGCTTGACGTTTGAACGTTTCCAGTTTTAACTAGTTTGAAGTTTTGTTTAAAAATGTTAGTTGCTAGGCTACTTGGGGTGATTGCTAGGGTGTTGCTATGTGGTTGCTAGGATACCCAGGGTGGTTGCTAAGGTGTTATGCGGTTGCTAGGGAACTTGGGGTGGTTGCTTGGGAGGTTGCTAGGATACCTGGGGTGGTTGCTAGGGTGTTGCTATGTGGTTGCTAGAATACTCAGGGTGGTTGCTACGGTAACCAGAGTGGTTGCTAAGATTTTGCTATGTGGTTGTTAGGGTACCTGGGGCTGTTGCTAGGGTTTTGTTTTTGTGGTTGCTACGGTGTTGCTATGTGGTTGTTGGGGTGTTACTATGCAGGTGCTAGGATACTCAGGGTAGTTGCTAGGGTGTTACTAGCATGCTGTTAACATGATTAGCAAGTTACAAACGTGTTACTAGGATGATTAGCAAGTTTTAACATGTTTCAAGCATGATTAGCTACTTAGCAGCATGTTACTAGCATGATTAGCAAATTACTAGCATGTTGTTAGCATGATTAGCATGTTACTAGAATGTTACTAGGATGATTAGCAAGTTTTAACATGTTTCTAACATGATTAGCTAGTTGGTAGCATGTTTCTACTGATTATCACGTTGTTAGCATTATTAGCATGTTACTAGCATGTTGTTAGCATGATTAGCAAGTTCCTAGCATGTAACTAGGATGATTAACAAGTTTTAACATGTTTCTAGCATGATTAGCTAGTTAGTAGCATGTTTCTACTATGATTAGCACGTTGATAGCATGATTAGCATGTTACTAGAATGTTACTAGGATGATTAGCAAGTTTTAACATGTTTCTAGCATGATTACCTAGTTAGTAACATGTTACTAGCATGATTAGCAAATTACTAGCATGTTGTTAGCATGATTAGCATGTTACTAGAATGTTACTAGGATGATTAGCAAGTTTTAACATGTTTCTAGCATGATTAGCTAGTTAGTAGCATGTTTCTACTATGATTAGCATGTTGCTAGCATTATTGGCATGTTGCTAGCATGTTGTTAACATGATTAGCATGTTACTAACATGTTACTAGGATGATTAGCAAGTTTTAACATGTTTCTAGCATGATTACCTAGTTAGTAGCATGTTACTAGCATGATTAGCAAATTACTAGCATGTTGTTAGCATGATTAGCATGTTACTAACATGTTACTAGGATGATTAGCAAGTTTTAACATGTTTCTAGCATGATTAGCTAGTTAGTAGCATGTTTCTACTATGATTAGCATGTTGCTAGCATTATTAGCATGTTACTAGCATGTTGTTAGCATGATTAGCAAATTTTTAACATGTTACTAGCATGATTAGCTAGTTAGTAGCATGTTATTAGCATGATTAACAAATTACTAGCATGTTGTTAGCATGATTAGCATGTTACCAGTATGTTGTTACCATGATTAGCATGTTACTAGCATGTTGTTAGCATGACTAGCATGTTACCAGTATGTTGTTACCATGATTAGCATGTTACTAGCATGTTGTTAGCATGACTAGCATGTTACTAGCATGTTACCAGCATGATTAACAAGTTACTAACATGTTGTTAGCATGAAGAAATGTTGCTTTGGCAACTAGCTGAAACAAAATAAGTTCATGTGTTTATATTTAATTTCATTTCAGTAGAAGCTTTTTTTTTTTTTTTTTTTAAAGTAAAAGTTGTTTGATGTTTTTAGTTTTAGTTAACCGTAAAAGCTCTGGTGAAAAGAGCTGCGATTTATTTTCTGGATGAATTATTTCTTTACTTCTGAGAACAGTAACAGTGTTTCATCAAGCTTCTTAAAATCAGAAAGAAAAAAAAAAAAAAAAAAAAAAGCCTTTGGTTCATTTTTGGATTTATTTAAACACACACACACACACACACACAGATTAATCTGTGTCTTGACACTGCATCTGGCAGCAGGTCTTGACTTTCCTCACAGACAGTCTAGAACTGATCAAAACCAGATAGACCCTTTCCACCTCACAGCACACCTGTGATCCCTCTGAGACCGGTTCAATCTGGACCAGACCCAACTCAAGCTGAACCAACCTGATTTACAGGCAGAAACAAACGCTGACAGCACCAGTGAATCCGTCCAAAACACATGCAAACCCCAGCACAATATTTCACCACAAATTCAACACAAAAGGAAGAAATTATAGTATGCATTAAAAAATGATGGAGCCCCACAATAAACAAAATATACATGTATGTATGAAGTAATATTATAATATTTTGAATTAATTTTCATTTTTATTTTTATTCATTATATATATATATATATATATATATATATATATATTTTTTTTTTTTTTTTTTTTTTTTTTTCCAACATTTATTTTTTTACCCACACACACACAAACCTCTTTTAATGCAAACAGAGCATTTGAACAATCAGGCACATGTTTCTAAATCTGTAAGGTTCCAATTAAAAGTTCCTAATTGCCTTTGTCAGAGTAATTAAGATAAAGCGACATTTCCACAGCTGCAGACTGAGAAACTTTCTTTTCTAATCTTCTCAAACATTACAGCCGGAGGACAAACTCACACGTTTTGGATTATGACATTATTTTAATGACAATTAAAGACATTCACCCCCCAAAAAATCTCATTACTGAAAAAAAAAAAAAAAGTCATTCTCATGAGTGAAATACACTTTAAAACCATTTGGTTTGAACATAAACATCTCTTCCTCTCAAATAAAAGCAGTATAAATTCAATTAATGATGACTATGATACTTACAATTGTATGTTTAAATAATACATATTTTTTAGAATTACAATGACAGGAAATTGAAACATTACAGTAACTGACTTTCAAAGTGTTTAATTGTAACATTGTAATACTTTTGTCACAATTAAGGACATTCATCTTGTCTGTACATAAAGTCTTTTTGTGTTACAACTGCAATGTTACATGTTTGAGGCAGAGAGTTTAAATGTTACTTTGCAAAAAGATTCTTAAACAAGCCAATGATTCAATGATTCCGAACAAACAATGACTCTGAACAATAAACAAACACAGCAAAAACATCTGAACATCACTTCAGCTGAGATTCATATGAATGAGTCTGTCTCTCATTACTGTGATGCTGTAGCACAGTCAGACCAGCAATTAATCTGAATCTAATTACAGACCAATTACTGCTGTTTAAACTAACACGCACACAAACACACACACACATACACAAAACACGCATGCAAACACACACACAAAAGCAAATGAAAATTAGACACAGACAAAAGCGCTAACAACACACACTGGTGTTTTCTTCAGGGTCATTTATAGAAATGTCAGAAGAGACAGAAAAACCCGCCCACTGTCTCCGTGTGTGAATCTCACATTCACGTCTACTGTCACATCCTACTGTCCTACAGAAACACATCACACACTTTTATACTCTAATTTTTAAGTACAAACCATTTTATGCAGGAAGTTTGTAAATTTCACAAATATTACAAAGAAACAGCAAAAAATACATTCTATCTGAAAAGATTTTATATTTAATATAATTTAATTGTATCTAATTTTAATCATTTGTACAGTGTATTACGTTACGTAATCAGATTACTTTTTTCAAGTAAATAGTAAACGCACTACATTTTGAAATACAAGAAAATATCTGAGTTACTTTTTCAAATAAGTAACGCTAGTTATTTTATTTCTCTATTTACTGACTGACATTTACATTTCCTTCACAATGAGGCTTATTCATTTCACTTCTGATGTTGAAGGACTTTTACATTTGGCAAAAATGTAACTTTTTATATTAACCCTTAAAGACAGTAAAATATTTTCGGAGCACCTGACACGCCTGCACTTTTCTTTCCTTTTTTTTCCAGACCTATTCTAGCAGTCAGCATCAAGTGCCATATATCATTATAAACAGGAGAACTTAAGGTTATAGTCTAGCTAATTTTAAGTCCCAATTTTCCTTTTGATTCTCTAAGAATGAATGAATTTCCAAAATGTTAAGAAAAACGCAAGCAACAATTGGAGGTTTTTACTGTGTACTCAAACAGAAACTCCTGAAGTTTGGAAAGTTGTATTTGGGTGTTTTACACCTCCAAATAAAATTTTGTCTACATGTAACAATCCTCAAGCAAGTTATAGGCATTTATTACAATATTGTTATAGGCGCTTTTCAGTGAAAAACAGGTCTATTTAGTTTACTGACTATTTAGATTGTCCAAAACTGTTTAGGAAATAAAGTAAATGGAAACAGTGTTACATAATAACAAAACACAGAAAAAAAGGTGTTTTTTGGGGGATTTTCAATGAGTATGAACAACAAATGCAAACAGTGCAGCAAGTAGTGTAAACAACTGCACAAACTGTCTTGTGCAACAAATACTCAAACAGTGCAAATGATTCACAAACTACAAAATGAGAGAGAAAATGCAGAGTGACACAGAAAAAAATAATGCAGATGATCTTTATAAACTATATAAGAATAATTTACATAATATAACAGCCAAATGGATCGATCCGCCGGCCGTAGTCTGTGTCGGAATCGATTTTACCGGGACAGCACATAGCCACGTGAAAACATAAATTCCAGTGCTTTATCCAATATTTCATCCTTGGTTTTTTGTTTGTTTTATGTCAAAGTGCTCTGTGCTTTTTCAGAGAGTGCTGTCATGCAAATGTGTTATTTTGTGTTTGTTTTAATGCACGCACAGCGCACTTTCAATTTGAGTTTTTCAGATTTCCATAGAAACTTGCTAATTGTTGGTTCAAAAGTTCAAAACCTGAGACAGTTTGAACCAAAGACAGTTTGAACCAATCTGGGCACGGGGGCGGGACTAATCATGTTTGGCTCAGAGGAACAAAATGTATTGGTTTCTTTTGACGAATCAACGCGGATCAAAATGTGATGACATAATCACGTTCGCTATGGAGCCTCTGAATATCCAAATGAGACAAAGTGATAAGGAATAAATATTTAAGAACAATAGTTATTTTTAGCCACAGACGGCTGCATGCTTTTTTCCAGTGTTTCATAAATTTTATAAACTGTGACTGAGTGAAATGTACTTGAGTATTGCAGATTTAACTTAAAATAATTAAGTAGAAATTACTCCTCAAGTTAAATGTACTTATTTCCTTTGCTAATTTTACCTAACTTAGTTAAGTAGATTTTGTGTGCAAAAACTTGCAAAATAAAAATTAAGTAAATCTTACTTATGGTTTTTTCAGTGTATATTGTGTTCTGCCTTTGAGCGTTAAAAACAAACCCAGCCCAGATAAGAAAACATAACACATTACTAAAGTAACTAAGTAACCTAAATAGTCGCTTTTTTAGGGAGTAACACAATATTGTAATGCATTACCTTTAAATGTACAGTAACTTTCCCCCCAACACGGCCTATAAATGACACATCATTTCCTTTCATATACACTGAAAGTGTAAAAATAACATTAACTCAGAAACTGCTCATAAATTACTAAGAATGGCAAGTAGCACTTTGGATTGAACCTGAAATTTAATAAATGTTACTGTTTTAAAATAAGATTTATTTTACGACTACAGAATCACCAAAAGCACAGCAGAAATAAACATTTACTTGATGAATCATTTGTACCTGTGAGGACAACATCCCTCGAGCAGCTTTAACTCATTCAGCTCACGTCAATTCAGTCCTGAAACTACAGCCATTAAACACACACACACACACACACAAACACAAACACAAACACACCCTGACAGCTCAGACAGACAGGTGGATCGGTCCATGAAATGACAATTATACAAGGGCAAAAATGGGAAATTGGTAACAGCAGTGTGTGTGTGTGTGTGTGTGTTTGGTGACTAATGCCCTGAAGGTTATCAGTACAACTACACACACCTAGTTTGACAGGTAATTACAACACCTGCTTCGCTCTGTCCTCTTCAACACTCATACACACACACACACACAGATGTCCTACAGTCATAACACAGTGTTGTGCACTTGATTAGCATTTCTTTATTCAAATGAATGTGTTCATGTTTATGTAACTGCATGTGTATGTGTGTGTGTGTGTGTGTGTGTTTTTCACGTGAATCCCGAGGGTGATGTTAACCCTGTGTGTGTGTGTGCCAGGGGTAAATGTCCATGGAGGGTAAATGTCAGATAAAGGAAGGTGACCTTTCTGTACACAACACCTGAGGGACACACTGTCTGTGTGTGTGAGATAACACACACATGAGGAGTCCCACACCGACACAGAGTTTCCTCACTGTCTACACAGGCAGCATTAAAAACTGAAATGGAGCCTCATAAGTGAGCGAACTTTCAACCAATCAAGTCTCAACACTGAACTGAATTAATCTGAATAATGACTACACTGATACAAATGATTTTGTGGTGAAGTAAATACTACATAAAAACCAATGTAATTTCTACATGAAATAATTTAGTTCAGGCAAGAATTAAAAAATTAGAGTAAATTCTATATGTGACCCTGGACCAGTCAGTTTTTTTGGAATTGAGCTTTCTGAAAGCTGAATAAATAATCTTTCCATTGATGTATGGTTTGTTAGGATAGAACAATATTTGTCCGAGATGCAACTATTTGAAAATCTGGAATCTGAGGGTGCAAAAAAATCTAAATATTGAGAAAATCACCTTTAAAGTTTTCCAAATGAAGTTCTTAGCAATGCATATTTTCAAAAGTTTTAATATATTTACGGTAGGAAATTTACAAAATATCTTGTACATGTACATGAACATGATCTTTACTTCATATCCTATTGATTTTTGGCATAAAAGAATAATCTATAATTTTGACCCATTTAATATAATGCAAATATACCCGCACTACTTAAGACTGGTTTTGTGATCCAGGGTCACATATTAGTACTCAGTTAAAGCTTGTAGATATTAAAGTTTGAAGTATATTGTACTTGGAATTGTTTATGTTCACAAGGATTTATATCAAAGTTAATATTAAAGTTATAATCCCATCTGTCCCCATCATGCACTGGGGTATGAATAACTAAAAAGTTTACATTTTTCACAGTATTTACACTGTTTTATGGTTGCTTTTGTTGTTTCATAACTTACTGTTTTGTGACATCTGGAGTTCATTTTCTACTCAAAATGACCCATTCATACCCAAACACTATTTGCTGACTATTCGCTTGCTTACTTATGTGTGTGTAAGTGAACCATGTGCTTTAATAGCATGCTTTTTTCCAGTGTTACATTGTTTAAGTAAATGTTATAAACTGTGACTGAGTGAAATGTACTTGAGTATTGCGGATTTAACTTAAAATAATTAAGTAGAAATTACTCATCAAGTTAAATTTACTTATTTCCTTTGCTAATTTTACCTAACTTAGTTAAGTAGATCTTACTTAATTCAACACTTAAATTTTACTGAAAATGTATGTGTGCAAAATAAAAATTAAGTAAATCTTACTTATGTTTTTTGAGTGTATATTGTCTTCTGGAGAGCTGCTTTACAGCCGAAATTGAATTTGTTTAATAAATTCTGAGTTATTAAACTCAACTGAATCAACATTAAACAAATACAACACAATTTGACTTTTTGTTTTTTTTTCTGCAATTCTCAGTTTACATCCTGAAATTCTATGGAAGCCTGAAAAAAGTAAAAATGTAAGTGCAACAATTTTCTAAATTTGTATCTCAAAGTTATGGCTTTTTTTACCCCTCTGAATTACAAGAAAGTATAAAACAGGCGCTACAAAGTAGCATATAGAATGTTGCATAAGTATGTAAATTTGGATGCATTTTGTGTTCTTTGTTCCTGAGTGACAGACTGAACAGCCAATCAGAGGCCTGCTGGAGTCAGAGGGGTGGGAGCAGAATGTAACACTGTAACATACAAGGAAGAGCCATTATATGATGGGTAGATAACGGCACCTTCATATTAATAGAAGACTGATGTGGCCTTCATAAAATCCACACACACACACACACACACTCCGACCAACCTGTTTTAATTAAGATGATTCTGTTTTTATGACCACATTATTATTGTCTGTAATACAACACAGAACAAAACACATGTTTGACTGATGAGGAAAAACAACAAACCTGTGTAAACTCATCAATATTCATCATGAGCCCTCATAATTATTCATTACTAATTATCATATCAGCACAACTGTCAGGAAAGAGCAACACGAGCAAATACCAGCGAATCTGCCTCAAAGCCAAATGATTATTCATACGTCTGTGTGTAAATGAGTCCAGAAGCATCCAGACTCGCTCTGCGTGTGTGTGTGTGTGTGTGTGTCAAAGAGCAGATTGCATAAAGCACTTACCCAGAAAGAGCAGCTATAATCCAGAAAGACAGAGAATTACAAAGAGAGAGTTAGAAAAGAAAACACGGAAAGCTAGACAGAAAAAAAAGAAAAACAAGCAAAAACAAACAAAAGTCTAAAGGTAAGAAAGCAAACACGAATCCAAGCATGCAACAAACAAATAAACCATTCTGTGTGCAAATAATAAAATATAACTAAGCGTATAATTAAAGTTGTGTTGCGTATTAAAGGTGAAGTCCACTTCCAGAACAACAATCCACAAATAATGTAGTCACCCCCTTGTCATTCAAGATGTTCATGTCTTTCTGTCTTCAGTCGTAAAGAAATTATGGTTTTTGAGGAAAACATTTCAGGATTTTTCTTCATATAATGGACTTCAATTGTGCCCCTGATTTTGAACTTCCAAAATGTAGTTTAAATGCAGCTTCAAAGGCTCTAAACGATCCCAGCCGAGGAAAAAGGGTCTTATCTAGTGAAACGATCGGCCATTTTTTTCTGAAAATAAAAATTTGTATACTTTTTAAGAGCAAAAGCTCATGTAGCACAGGCTCTGGGATGTGCGTTCACGTACTATTGAATCACGTCGAAAGGTCACACTGAACTACAGACCCAGTGTTTACAAGGCGAACACGAAAAGACTAAGAAAGTGCAAGTAAGTCAAACGAACAAACAAAAAGCTACAACGATGTCGGACGATTCTGAAGTTGTAGGAGAAAATAAGATGGAGTTTTTCGCCATACTCTACCTTTGTGAGCCGGAGTACACAGACGATGAACTTAGACATGATTCGTAGTAGTGATGGGAAGTTCGGATCATTTTACCGACTCGGACCTTTGAGTCTCGTTCAGCAAAATGAACGAATCTTTTTTCGAGTCATTTCGTTAATTTTAGCAAAATCAGCATCACGTGACGCCCCATAAGATGAACGAATGACTCGAAAAACCCAAAGACTCGAAACAGGTGAACTAATTCCAGTACAGAACCTAATAGGATGTTGCGCATGCGCGACTGAACGAATCACTCCCCGAGACGACTCGTTCTTCCCGAGTCGCTTTAAAGATTCGTTCAAAATGAACGAATCGTTCAAGAACGACCCATGGAGGTGCATCCGAGAGCCTGTGCTATGCAAGCTTTTGTGCTTAAAAAGTATACAAATATAGAATTTTTTAGTAAACAGCATTTGACTTACTTGCACTCTCTTAGTCTTTGCGTGTTCGCTTTGTAAACACTGGTTCTGTAGTTCTGCCTACATTCGGCGTGACCTTTTGACCTGATTCAGTAGTATGTAGTGACGTAGTGATGCCAGAACCTGTGCTACACAAGCTTTTATGCTTAAAAAGTATACACATTTTTATTTTCTGAAAAAATTGACCGATTGTTTCGCTAGATAAGACCCTTCTTCCTCATCTGGGATCATTTAGAGCCTTTGAAGCAGCATTTAAACTACATTTTGAAAGTTCAAAATTGGGGCACCAATGAAGTCCATTATATGAAGAAAAATCCTGAAATGTTTTCCTCAAAAACCATAATTTCTTTACGACTGAAGACAGAAACACATGAACATCTTGGATGACAAGGGGGTGAGTACATTATTTGTAAATTGCTGTTCTGGAAGTGAACTTCTCCTTTAAGTCAAAAACTACAAGCACCAATTCATCTGTTTTCTCAAGCTAATCAAATTAGACAGATGGACACAAATGGGTTCCTCAAAACTACACTAGACTACATTAAACCAGACTATATTAAATACAGGTTCACTTGCAATGATAAGCATGGTTTTCTGTGAATTACCGGCATGAAACCATCACAAAAGAAATGTTCAAAAAGACAAACCTGTTGGATTTTACATTTAGAAATTGTTTGCTTTTGCATTATAGATCATTTTGCCGCTTTAAAAGCATAAAGCTGCTTCCTGAAGTAAAACGCTGAGCTAAACAGATCATCTAAATGCCTACTAACCATTACAAACACATTCAAATGAAAAGTTCAAATGTGGCCAAAACTGCTGTGTAGATATAGAGATCTTCCTCCTGCATCTTTATTCTCATCCATCGCTTCATCCCCCATTCTGCAGGTCCATCCATAAATAACAAAACAGAGAGATCAGGATAGAGATCCTGAGTGTGTGCGTGTGTGTGTGTGTGTGTGTGTGTGTGTGTGTGTATTTCAGGGCTGCTAAAGACTGCATGAACTCCATATGCTTTCTTCTGTTTCTGCTGCTCTGAGTTATGAATTATACATTCCTAAAGAAACCCTGCTGCCACACACGCACGCACTCCCACACACGTGCTGTTTTGTTTTGTCTGAATAATTCATGTGTTTATAGAGCAACTTTCTCCACTGCACTTCCACAAACAACAGATTCATCAACACTGTCATTTCTATAAAACGCATCCAGCATCAAATCACATCCGACAAACACGAAAGCAAACAATCAACCTCCTGAAGATTCAGATCAGCATCTGTCATCGGATATGATCTAAAACCAAAAAGAAATATAACAAAGAAAACAAATGGGGCTGAAGAGAGAAATCAATCAATATGATAAACAAGGGCATTATCTGTATTATAATAGAGCTCTAAACAATGAACTCAAGATTTCAAGCATTTCCTTTTTTCTAGTTCACTACTGTTTAAAAGTTTGGGCTCAGTAGAAGAAATTTGAAAGAAATGAACGCTTTTATTTATCAACGACACATTAAATTGATCAAAAGTGACAGTAAAGACATTTATAATGTTCCAAAGGATTTCTATTTCAAATAAATGCTGTTCTTTTGAACTTTCTGGCTATCTGTGAATCCTGAAAAATAAAATGTATCATAATTTCCACCAAAAAATAATAAGTAAAACAAAACAAAAATAACAAACTGTGCAGCAGAACCGTTTTTAACATTGCTAATAATCAGAAATGTTTGTTGAGCAGCAAATCAGTATATTAGAATGATTTCTGAAGGATCATGTGACACTGAAGACTGAAGTAATGATGCTGAAAATTCAGCTGCGCATCACAGAAATAAATTACAGTTTAACAGATATTCACACAGTAAACAGCTATTTGAAATTGTAAAAATATTTCACTATTTCTACTGTTTTTTTTAAATCAAATAAATGCAGCCTCAGTGAGCAGAAGAGACAAATTTCAAAAACATTACAAAATCGTACAGACATTTGTCTTCATCCAAAAATTTTTATGTAAAGTCTGCAACACCAAAGCTCCAAAAATATCACAAATATGTTTAAAATTATTTAAAATGTATTTAAAATTATTTTTTTAATTAATTCTAAAGAAGAGCCTGCGTGCTCAAAACGTCACATGCTATGCAAGTGTGTTTTTTTTTTTAATACATTTTTGATATTTTTGGAGCTGTGGTGTTGCCGACTTTACATAAAAAAAAAAAAATTCTACTTGTCTTTTAGTCGAGCACCCATTTGAGATTGATGTGCGTGCTTTTGTTTGCTTTTTTCTTCTTCCAAAAATAAAATTACTTTACATTTATGAACCAGTTTTGTGATTTTTCAGCACTTTTTGAGATTTTTAACTAAATGTTTCAAAACGCAAGATAACAGCATTTGCTGAACTTAATATTAAAGCATAATGCTGGCTTTATTATGAAGAACTGCTGAAAAGGTAGTGAAAAATAACAGTGTACAGTATATAATGTGCAGTATGTATCACTTTCTGAGAAGAGCCCGTGTGTGTGTGTGTGTGTGTGTGTGTGTGTGTTAAATCGCTGTGGGACGCTGGAGTGAAGGTCACTCAATTAGGCATTCCCAGAACATCAGCCACTACTCAGTTCCCTGAAAACTCCACCATCATTCCTTTCTAAGTCTCTATATCTCTCTCTCACTCTCCTCCTCCTGAGGTCTTTTCATTGTTTTTCTACTCACATCTCTGTCAGTTTGGCTTCATAAAATCACCCGAGCACCTGGTGTGTGTGTGTGAGTGAGTTCACAGAAGACCAGCTTTACTGCTGATGTCAGTTTTACACACACATTAAAACACAATCATGAGCAGCGCTGCTCTTTAATCCCTATTAAGTGCACTTTACCGGCTACACTTTGACTCTTAATCTCCAGTAAACTCCCCGAGGATACGCGCGACTCCATGTATTTATGAGTTCAGCGGTTATTTATTCATCCGAACACATGTCGAGTGCTGTGTACTGTACAAAACGACACTTTCACACAGAACACGATGAAGACGATGATGAGGAGAGCCAGTCAGGAGTGACAGGAAACAAACAGACGGACTCTAGAGAATAACCAACAACCACAAACCGCATTTTAAGGCTGACGTGTGTCATTTCTGCTCCGCTAACAGCACAAAACACAATCCCGATAACAATGACAAGTTTCCTGAACGCCCTAGCAACCACACGGCAGTGTGTTTAAAAACAAACAACACTCAGAATGCCTTAGCAACCACATGGCAACATGTTTGAAATTTAAGAACACTCAAAACACCATAGCAACCACACAGCAACATGATTAAAAACAAACAACTCTCAGATCACCTTAGCAACCACACAGCAACACCCAGAACGCCTTAGCAACCACAGAGCAAAGTGTTTAAAAACAAACAACACTCAGAATGTCTTAGCAACCACATGGCAACACACTTGAAAACAAACAACACTCAGAATACCTTAACAACCACACAGAAACAGCCATAATGCCTTAGCAACCACACATCAACACACTCGAAACAAAAAAAAACACCCAGAACACCTTAGTAACCACACAGCAACACCCAAAACACCTTAGCAACCAGACAGCAACACCCAAAATGCCTTAGCAACCACACGGCAACATGTTTAAACACAAACAACACTCAGAACACCTTAGCAACCACATAGTAATGTGTTTAAAAACAAACAACCCCCAAAACACCTTAGCAACCACATGGCAACATGTTTGAAATCAAAGAACACTCAAAACACCATAGCAACCACACAGCAACATGATTAAAAACAAACAACTCTCAGAGCACCTTAGCAACCGCACAGCAACACCCAGAATGCATTAGCAATCACATGGCAATGTGTTTAAAAACAAACAACACTCAAAACACCTTAGTAACCACACAGCAACACACAGAATGCCTTAGCAACCACACGGCGACATGTGTAAAAACAAACAACACTCAGAGCACCATAGCAACCACACAGCAAGGTGTTTAAAAACAAACAACTCTCAGAACGTTTTAGCAACCACACGGCAATGTGTTTAAAAAAACAACACTCAGAGCGCCTTAGCAACCACACAGCAACACACTTGAAAACAAAAAAAAACACTCAGAACACCTTAGCAACCACATAACAACATGTTTAAAAACAACCAACACCCAAAACGCCCTACCAACCACATAGCGATGTGTTTAAAAACACTGAGAACACCTTAGCAACCACACGGTGACATGTTTAAATACAAACACCACCCAAAATTCCTTAACAACCACACAGCAACGTGTTTAAAAACAAACAACATTGAGAACACCTTGACAACCACACTGTGGTGTGTTTAAAAACAAACAACACCCAAAACACCTTAGCAACCAAATGGCGACATGTAACACCCAAAACATGGCAACACACTTAAAAAGAAACAACACTCAAAACACCTTAGCAACCACACAGCAACATGTT
Organism: Labeo rohita; assembly: GCF_022985175.1. Classification (NCBI taxonomy): domain Eukaryota; kingdom Metazoa; phylum Chordata; class Actinopteri; order Cypriniformes; family Cyprinidae; genus Labeo; species Labeo rohita. The sequence goes on from NC_066883.1 coordinate 38,154,445, forward strand.
TAAAACCAAACAACACTGAGAACACTTTAGCAGCCATACGGTGACATGTTTAAAAACAAAACCACGCAAAACACCTTAGCAACCACACGGCAATGTGTTTAAAAACAAACTACACTAAGAAGACTCAATCACATAGCAACATCCTGGCAACGACCCACAACACTGTGTGGCGTTGAGCTGGAGACAGAAGAAGCCCATAAGAGTGTCTCTTTTGCATGTATTTATTATTAAACAGAGAGAGAGAGACAGACAGACTGGAGAATCTCATGAATTATAAACACCTGAAATGTGCATATACTGTACGCATGTGAGTGAGTGAGTGTGTGTGTGTGTGTGTGTGTGTTTCTCCACAGCTGTATGAAATGTTATTCTAGAGTTAATCAAAACGTTAAAAGTAAAATTTTAAAGACTTACTGAAACATCAGTGCTATGTGATGTTTCCCATCACAAACGTGTACTATGGTTAATACTACAGCGAATTTTCAGTAAAACTGTGGTTGTTTAATATCAGCACCGCTCATCAAAAAAAAAAAAAAAAGAGACTGATTTTTGATTACAAAGGCTTGTACACCTTTATTTTGATTTTTCACCATTTGATTTTCAAAGGGTCGTGTCCTTCGTGTCAAGGAATTACACACTCCCACCCGATCTTAACACACATATCACACACTAAAGGTTAAGGCTTCCATGACCTTTGACCTGGCCATGACCTTCTAGAAACACACACCCTGAGCTCAGAGATCAGCTGAAAATTCAGCTTTGCATCACAGGAGTAAATCAGTTTTTGATATAAATTCACATAGAAAACAGCTGTTCTTAATTTTAACAACATTTTACTATTTTTTATGCATTTGTGATCAAATAAACAAAGCTTTAGTGAACAGAAGAGACTTTGATGTGCAAGGACACCAGAAAGGGCCGGCTTACATCCAAAAATCACACACAGATGAACTGAATATTCCTGTAATCAAACTCACAGACTCAGAGATTCTCAAGGATCTCTGGAGGATCAGAGGCAAAAAAGAGGAAAATGATTCTGTTCTCATCGACTCTTTCAGGGTCAGTTTACTACTGTGAAGTCAGACTGTTAATGAGCTGAAGCGAGACAGAGAGAGAGACGGACAGAGAGCGAGAGACAGGTGCTGTCCCTGAGAGAAAGGCTTTGACAAAGAGAAAAATTGCTTTTGAGTATTTGCATAAGAGAATTTTGTTCTACAGGAACTCTGAACCTCTACAATGAATGCTAATGCTCTCTCTCTCCCTCTCTTCTCAAACACACACACACACACACTTTAGAAAGTGCACAACCCTTAAAGCTATTTAGGGGTATAAGGAAGTATTTTAAGACAGTGTGAAATATATATACGAAATATGGTAACTGGAGGACAAACGTAAAACTTTAAAGTTCCCATGAAAGCAAAATTGAAGTTTTTTGGCTGTTAGTATGAATATGTTAGCCTTAAAGTTATCTATAAGCAGAGTGCTGCAAAACAATGACAAAAATTGCATTTGGATGATATATACATCTAAAATGTACACTTTTTCTGGATCAATATGGTTATGAAATACAAATACAAACTTTTTGGAAAGGCTGTTTTTTTTTTACTTTTTCTGATAAACTATTTTGAAGACAAAATTATTGACAAAATTGCAAACATTCCTAAATGTTTCTGGAGCTCCACTTCCAGAACAACAATTTACAAATAATGTACTCACCCCCTTCCAAAATGTAGTTTAAATGCAGCTTCAAAGGATCTAAATGATCCCAGCTGAGGAAGAAGGGTCTTATCTAGCGAAACAATCTGTCATTTTTTTTCGAAAAATAAAAATTTGTATACTTTTTAAGCACACCAACGCTCATGTAGCACTAGCGCTGGGATGCGCGTCTACGATGCTACGAATCACGTCTAAGTTCATCGTCTGTGTACTCCAGCTGAAAAAGGTAGAGAATGGTGATAAATCCATCTTATTTTCTCCTACAACTTCAGAATCGTCCGACATCGTTGTACCTTTTTGTTTGTAAACAGCGTTTGACTTACTTGCACTTTCTTAGTCTTTGCGCGTTCGCTTTGTAAACACTGAGTCTGTAGTTCCGCGTGACCTTTTGACATGATTCAGTTAAATGTATCCTGTGCTACACAAGCTTAAAAAGTATACAAATTTTTATCGATGGTTTCGCTAGATAAGACCCTTCTTCCTCGGCTGGGATCGTTTAGAGCCTTTGAAGCTGCATTTAAACTACATTTTGGAAGTTCAAAATCAGGCACCAATGAAGTCCATTACATGGAGAAAAATCCTGAAATGCTTTTCTCCGAAACCATAATTTCTTCATGAACATCTTGGATGACAAGAGGGTGAGTAAATTATTTGTAAACTGTTGTTCTGGAGGTGGACTTCTCCAGATTTCAAACTTGCTCTTAAGTGTGGAAAATTGTAAATGCTACATCTATGGAAAAGCACTATAAATCTATATTTGGCATCTTGTGAATATTGTTTTTGTTGATTTAAAGTAAAAATGACTTGATGGATTTGTTTCAGCTTCTGTCTACTCAAGATGTTTACTGATGGACTGGAGTGGTGTGGATTACTTGTGGATTATTGTGATGTTTTTATCAGATGTTCAGACTCTCATTCTGACGGCACCCATTCACTACAGAGGATCCAGTGGTGAGACAGTGATGGAATGACACATTTCTACAAATCCGATGAACAAACAAACTCATCCTAATCTTGGATGGCCTGAGAGTGAGCACATTTTTAGCACATGGCTAACAAACATTGCAAATGTTCAGAGATCTTCTGCATTATTAACACTGCTGCACTGACATAACATATGCTTTTCACACTATGCATCATCTGCTTAACTAGAAACTGTTTGCTGTAGTAACATTATTGGAAGAATACATCTGTGGCTGTCAAAACTGTTAAATGAGTTTTTCTGCACTGTGACAAACAAAACACTACTGGGTATTTTAGAAAGGAGATGAGCCACTCAATATGTGCCGCTCTGATTTACTGTTTACCTGAAATCACATCAACGCAATGTGTGCATTGAGACACTTCGGTGGGACTTTAAGAATCTGCCACTGAAAACACATATTGATTATCATCTTTCTGAACGAGTCTGTGATGATTACAGACCTGACTCACATTAACCAGAGAAACAGGGAAAATAAAAAGGAGTAAAAGTGTGTAACATAGAAGAGATGCACACACACGCACACACAAATACAAAGCTCTGTGTGAAATTGTCAGACAGACGGCAGTGAAGCGACACGCAGCCTGAAGGGGAAACAGATTCTGACACACACACATAAACACACACACTCTCTGAATGCAAAAGGCAGATTTGTTTTGGCAGAACAACGACACTCCTGCAGGCTGTAAAACAGGTGTGTGTGCGTATGTGTGCGCACTCGCTGATGGTTTTTACACTAAAACTCACTATCAGGCGGAACTTGAAAGGTCAGTAAAACTAAATCACTGCTATCTGTGTGTGTGTGTGTGTGTGTGTGTGTGTTAGTCATCCATATAAAACAGGCTTTCAAACAAAACACCACATGACAGTCACACACACACACACACACAAAGAGAAAATTGTTCAATCTCAATGAAATTCCACCAAATGTAGGTCTGCCTACGTCAGATTCTGATTCTGATTAATAATTATATTTAGGCATAACATGGAAGGCAGCATTTAAATTCAGAATTTTTTATTTGACAAAAGATTGTGCATTAATACAGTTAATTTATTTTTTTATTCTGGCATATATTTTGTAGACATTTTTCAAAAATGATTAGTGAATGGTAAAATTAGTGAATTTAATTAGTGAAATTAATGCTTGATTATTTACATCAATGTTCCTAAGTATTGTATGGTGACAGATCCAGAGGTTGTGGAAACAGATATATGAACACAAACACACACACGCGCTGGTCCGGGTGTTTTGGGGCTTGAATATGAAGTCAGTCACCTGTATGAAAGACCCATTAGTTGCCCGGCAACTGCTGAGAGTCAATCATAAAAACCCTCTTTCTGGACCAACTAATGCAGCAACAAAGTGTGTGTGTGTGTGTGCATGTGTCATCCTCACTGATTGGCTAATGACTAAATAAGCAATGATGATGTCATTATAGTTTGAGTGGGTGATATCACATCACATCAGATCAGATGAGGCTCTTCAGAAGAACCAGCAGTGAACGAGTCCGTCCGTCTCAAAAACACTAATATAAAGCTTAGCATATGGCCAGATGGTTGTTATCGCTAAATAAACCACACTATTGCATGTATACTTAACAAATTAATAAATTAAAGCATATGGAATACTGATAAAGAAATTAAATGAGCACAGCTACAGATCTGAAGGAAATAACCAGCCTTAGACCACATACAATTATAGAGATTAGAGTCATCCAACACAAACATCAGACCACAGAATGAAACAATTGTCCAATTATAATCAAGTATCCAGAGAAGGCACTCATCTGGTAAAGACACACCACAGAAATGATTTCATCCACACAAGAATCCAAACATTTCTAACAGAACATGAAAGAATCTGACCTGCTGTGTCTGAAATGCATGTCTGACTCTATTCTCACATTCAGTCTGACACGTTTAGATGACATGTCACGCTCGTCTCTGTCCTGCGGCGTCACCCTGATCCGTGCGTTTCAGCATGAATCTGAATAAGCTCACATACACTGCGCCTGTGAGTCCAGAACATTCCTTCTGCAGCCTTTAACACAAGACAAATCAATTCTCCATCGTACGAGCCTTTAAATGACATTTAGGACATGATTTACAGTGTCTTATTTGTTTTAGATTGTCAGATGGGATCTCAGAGCTGTATAAAGGTCAGCATGTCTTCAATTGCTCTTCTGTTGTGTTAAATGAATTGTTCTTGTGATCTGGTCTTTCTGACAGAAATGTCTTTTCTCTGCTTTTCACTCGTTTTTCACGTTAAGACAAGACAATACAGGTGAATAGGGTAAAAAAATTAACTAATATAAATCATACTCCCTCAGTTGTTCTGTTACATTAGGAATTGCAAACATTTTTGGTATTACATGTTTTCTGATGTTATGTTTAAATATGTGACCCTGGAACACAAAACCGGTCTTAAGCACGGGTATATTTGTACCAGTGGCCAAAAATCATTAGGATATTAAGAAAAGATCATGTTCCATGAAGATATTTTGTAATTTTCCTACCGTAAATATATAAAAACTTCATTTTTGATTAGTAATATGCATTTCTAAGAGCTTCATTTGGACAACTTTAAAGATATTCTCAATTTTTAGATTTTTTTGCACTCTCAGATTCCAGATTTTTAAATAGTTTCTTGGCCAAATATCGTCCTATCCTAACAAACCATAAATCAATGGAAAGCTTATTTATCATTTCAGCTTTCAGAAAATGTATAAATCTCAATTTTAAAAAAATGCCCTTATGACTGGTTTTGTGGTCCAGACTCACATATACAAAAAAATATTTTTCTAATTAAATATGCACTAATTTGCATACATTTCCAGAGAAAAAAAATCTGAATACTGGATAAAGCCAGGTTCAAAGTTCTTGTTTAATTTTGTTGACAAATTAAGATTAAATTTTTTTTTACTGTGGGGATTTTAGATAACTCTTTTTGTTACTACATTAATCAGAAAATATTGTTAACAGAGAGAAAAATTCCCACCATGTTTTAGGAACAAAATGTTATGAAATGAAATCCAACAAACCCTTCAGTAAAAACCTTCAGAATATAAACAGGAATAAAACTCTAAGTTTTGGTGTATGTAAGTGCAGCTGAAGTGGAGAAACAAACTCACTGCCTTTAAAAAATATTGATTTTCGCCCCTGTTGTTAAGAATAAAATGTTATATAAATCAGTGTAAATGATATATGAACAAACCCTTCTATAAAAACCTTCAGAATACAGATAGAAATAAAACTCTAAGTTTTGGTGTATGTAACTGCTGCTGAAGTGGAGAAAAATCTCTTTAAAGATATGTATTACAATAGAAACCGCAAATAAGTGCAGTTAAATACAGTTAAATGTGTATTTTGGATATTTTCTTTCCACTAGTCTGAAACAACATGTTATGAAAAGCCAAACATCCCAAAATGTAAAAATTGACCATTGCATGAAAAATCTACACACATACTGTAAAAATCCATCTGTGATCATCTGAAGCAGGTAAAAAATAAATAAATACATTTTAAAAAAAGAGTTTACAGAGCCAATAAAATGACATCTACACACATTCCGAGCTATAACAGAACAGCCACTATGCAACTTTAATTTATTATTAAAAATCTGAAAATAATTAATTCAGCCTCAGGGATAAATATATCATCCTCATCCTGTAATAATCGCATGCCGACTGCATACGACAATTCTGCCACATGATTAATGACTGAAACAAGGCAATTAAGACACAATCATTAATGCCAACGTTCCTCAACAAGATCCACAAAACACACACAGAACGCGACTCTGCCTGAGGGCATTCACACCAGGTGTGTGTGTGTGTGCACCTGAGACTGTTACCACGGCAACCTCTGAGTACGTCCCCAAATGTCCTCGAATGCAAGTTTGTCAGGCTGGCCTCATGTCTGGAGACAATGACGACCCCAAAACCAAAGCTAACGAACTCACATTTGTTTACTGATAACATATAATAGATTTTCATTGTTTAATTGAGAGTTTGTTTATCAAAAGTAACAAAGCACAAAGCTTAATGTGACTTTTGGATGGCAGGAGTTACAAATAAGATTTAGTGAAGTTTTGTTCATGCATCAACAGGAAACTGCACAGCTCAATATTGGGTTTTAAGAATCAATACTGTGTCATCAAAACAAAGACTGAGTAAAAATGACAAATCAATATTGTCAACCCAACCCTAGCATCCGCATCGCTGATACTACATTTACATGCATGCATTCAGCAAATGGTTTTACCTAAATTGACAATCAAAGAAGCACTAATGAAACATCACTATTTTGGTCAAAGAGTCAGCCCTCTAAACCTATCTTGGCAACAAACAAAAAAATCAGTTGACAAAAACCTGATTTTTTCTTTCATACCTCAAAATTACAGCATTTCATTGTTGTTGTTTTTTCTTGATGTAAACCTCCAAGATTTTTAGTCAAGTTTTTGCATCTAATAGATCTCGAATAAACTATTTTCCCCATCACCTCTCTGACCTTCACACAGTTTATTCTACTGTACCTTCAAGACTTGTACATGCAAATGACTCTGTTATGACGGGCTAATCTTTCTGCATGTAAAATGAGTAACAAAAGGCCCCTGCTAAGTTTCTGAATGCTGATTAGGTGTTGACATGTAAATGTAGGCGCTGTAAGCGTCAGTGTCCGGCTCAGACGTGTTGTTGTTCGCTTTTCTACAATGCTACGATTCACGAGCGATGTGCGGTGACCCGAGCGCTGGATCTGGAACAGTTTCTCATTCTCTCACCCCTAATAACCTCATCCGGTCTCCATGGCAACATCATAACGGACAGACGACATCATCATCATCATCGTCATGACAGAGCCACATTCTGATGCTGTCAGTCACAACGTTCTGTGTTTGGTATCATAATGACCGTCAGCACAGAAAACACTTTTACGCTGATGCACAAGCTGCTGTGAAAGCCTCACGCACTTCAGCTGTAAAAACACTCCGACACTGGCCAAAAACAACGCAAACACTCATATACACACGAAACACTCTGATAAATGTGTGCTGGAGATAAAAGAGAGGTGAAGCCACGGCCATCACGCTTCTTTCTGGAGTGGGACGCCCTCTCACACACTCTTCACACAAACACACACAATTACACATCCTGCGGGGTACAAGAGCCCCCGTGTGTGTGTGTGTGTGTGTGAAGGGGCTCTTTATCAAGTGGAAAGCTGTGGAAATGAGTGTGTGGGTGGAACACAGATAGAGAGATAAAGAGAGAGCTTTTGTTCATACTTTCACAACTTTTTCTCTATTATATTTCATCACGTTAAATCTATTGTAGGAGCCTAAACAGAGCTCACACATTTACATAAATACTATATTTTAATTAATTTTCTTCATTTTAAATTCAGATATTGATAGTACTTGAAAAAAGTTAGAAAACATTATGATTTTTATCATCATTACATATATTTTATTTTTCAGGGTTTACAGATGAATAAAAAGTTCGAATAAAATAGCATTAATTTGAAATCGAAATATTTTGTATTCTTATAAATGTTTTTACTGTTACTTTGGTCAGTTTAATGCATATTTGCTGAATTATGGTATTAGTTTTTATTAAAATATACACTGTGTGATGATGAGCCGTTTTAACTTTTACTTTTTAGTATTGTAGTTTTTTTTTACTATTAATATTTATGTCTAAAAAACTTTTGTATTAAAAAATGACAATAAAAATGTACACACAGTGTAAAATGAATAAGAAGTGTTTGTATATGATGTATGCAAACAAAATTTATGAGTGACACTGATCAAGAACATTTTTAATTCATTCTAACTTTTCTTTGAAAACAAAACTGAAATTTAAAAAAAAACTGAAAATTATTTATTGCATTTTTTCTAATTTAAGTAAAACTTAAATTAGAAAAAAAAACGCAATAAATAATTTTCAGGGTTTTTTTTTTTTTTGGAATCCACTGTTCATTCAGTGTCACTAATGTCTCCACAATAAATGAATCTTTAATCTTAAAAAAAAAGTAAATAAAACAGTAACACGAAACACTTTTTTAACTTCTGTAACATTAAAGATCTTTAACTAGGAATTAAATGTGGGGTTTGGCTTGATTGTATCCAACAATAAACAAATGGATGCCAAAAAGTGATTTAAGACAAACTTGCATTTAGAATAATAACATGCTGCTGAACTGATCACAATAAAGAACATTAAGAAAGTAAAATTCAAAGTTCAGTTCACGTTGATTTCAAAAATGCTGACGGATGCAAACCTCCTCTAACTTATCAAATGAACGCGAGAAGAGCAAAGCGAGCGAGACAGAGGTATAGTTTCAGAAACGTGAGCAGCGGCGACTAAAATAGACTCAGAGAGACACAGATGATTCATTCTCTCTGCTGATACACGCTTTGTTTGGAGTTCTGCTGAGAATAAAGTTTAGAAAAGGAACACACCTGCCACAATAAAACACACACACACACACACACACACACATATCAGAGAGCCAGTGTTTTCTATCAGGTCAATGATCTCCTAACCTGACCCTAAACCAACCTTCTCAGAAATCATTAGGTTGACAGACAAACATCATTTGGAACTTTTATGAGCCTTTTAACTAGTGACGACACATCAGATGTACTCACAAGACGCTTGACATGGTGTCTTGCGATATTTGTGATGATAATCAAGTCTCACAAGTAGACAAACCTGTACAATAAATACACACACATGCATGTGCCTCCATCTTTCTCTGTGTTGCTTCTGTTAACTAAAACATCAGAAATAATCAAATCAAATCAAATCAAATAGATGAAAAAAAAAAACCTAAAATATTTAATTAATAAAAATATTTAATCAATTCATAAAAAATAAATATGACAAAAGCACATTACAAAATTACTCAAGCTAAAATGACAAATAAAACTGAAAATATAAAAATAAATGCACATGACAAGCACATAAAATTACTAAAACTGAAATAAAGCTAAAGTTAAAAAATAAAACAAAAGCACAAAATTACTAAAACTAATAAAATTCAAAATAAATTTAATATTAAGAAAAAAGTAATAAAAATGGCAAAAACGCATAACAAAATTACTAAAATTCAAATAATTTAAAATAAAATAAAGCTTATTTAAAATATAAATTGATTCTGTAACAGCATGTAAATCATACGAAAATAACACTGAAAAGGACATACACCATCACTAGATTAATACAGAATCACTACAGACCAGATGTCATGATTGCTTTGACTATACACAACACTACAGATTCACTGATTTTCACACATCATCTCTAATATTTCTAAATCATCTCACATCTGACCACGTGAGTTTCCAAACAAAGTCTGCACTCACAGATTAACACTCTCAAAGTAAATTGGTATTACTGTGGTACTTTGGACACTACCGCGTTTGAAGTAACTTGGATGAATACGCACCAACACTAAAGTACCATAGTATTACCGTAGTACTTTGTGCGCGGTAGTAAGCGAACAAGTGTGTGAAGCCGCTTCTGCTCCGGATGTGATATCATAAAGATCTGATTGATGCTGAAGACGCACAACAGACGCGACGCGACCGCAACGCGCGGTTCTCATCCTCCGACCTACTGTCAACGCGTCGCGTCTTTGATTAGAGATCGAGTTCGGTACTTACAGTTCGGCCGCCGCCGGGTTCTGGTACTGTTGGCTACGGCAGAGCAGCGAGTGTCCGCACGCCTGACCCATCTCGCATTGTGCCGGAGACGCCGGTACCAGGAGTCACTGATGATCGCGGTGAGGAGGAGGAAGAGGAGGAAGAGGATGACGGGTTTCCCGCTGCCGGTGAGAGATTAGAGATGATGCTGATGATGAGCTGAGAGAGACGGACGGACGCGTGCCTGTGTATCTGTCTCTGTGTGTATCTCTCTCTCTCCCTGAGTGGAGTGGGTTGGGCGCGTTCTGTAATAGATCTGTGTGCGTGCGTGTGTGTGAGTGTGTGTGTGATCGATCTGAAAGGCGTTTCCTCTCTGCGTCTCTTCACTATCTCAGCAAACATCATCAGAGCGCAAAGTTACTGTACACTAGTTTACATCATCTTCAAATGAGTCAGTCTGATCCCAGCTAAGGTTTCTATTAAGTCATAAAATGTTATTCCCTGAATGATATGTGAGATGTCAGGTTTTTGAAACTTTTTTTTAAGATTTATTTTCGGCAGTTTCGCCTTTATTATGATAGGACAGATCAAAGCTGACAGGAAGCTAAGTGAGAGAGAGATGAGAGGGGCGGGATCGAAAAAACTCCTCGAGCCGGGATTCGAACTCGGGACGGCCGCAACACAAACGCGCGGAATACTGGCGTGCTGTCCACAAGGTTATCGGCGCCGATCGATGGTTTTCAACGTTTTGTTTTGGAAATGCAAATCTTCAAGCAACAGCTCACTTCCAGAACAAAAATATACAGATGTTTTACTCACCCCCTTGTCATCCAAGATATTTGTGTCTTTCTTCAGTCGTTAAGAAATTATGTTTCTTGAGGAAAACATTCCAGAATTTTTCTACATATAGTGGACTTCTATGGTGCCTGAGAGTTTGAACTTTCAAAATGCAGTTTCAAAGGGCTCTAAACGATCCCAGCAGAGGAAGAAGGGTCTTCTCTACTGAAACGATTGGTTGTATTCTTAAAAATAAAATAAAATAATAAATAAAAAAATTGTAAAATGTATATACTTTTTAACCATAAACACTCATCCTGTCTAGCTCTGCGATGTGCATGCGAACTCTGTATATTCCGGTTCAGTACAGTTAGAGTATGTTAAAAAACACCCATCTCATTTTCTCCTCCAACTTCAAAAATGCCCTACATCGCTTCAGAAGTACTGGGTCGCAGTGATTACAAAGTGAACGTCCAAAGAAACCCCCCCTTTACAAAAAAAGGTAAAACAGTGATGTAGGACGATTTTGAAGTTGGAGAAGAAAAGGAGATGGGAGTTTTTCGACATACCCTAAGCCGAATTCAAAGAACAGACTAAATGAGCATTTGAGGTTCAAAAAATTAAAAAATTCTATTTTTTTTTTTTTTTTTTTAGAAAATAACCAATTGTTTCACTAGATAAGACGCTTCTTCCTTGGCTGGGGTCGTTTAGAGCCCTTTGAAGGTACATCAAAGTCATGGACACAAAAATTCTAGAAAGTTTTCCACAAGAAATATAATTTCTTTACGACTGAAGAAAGAAAGACAAGAACATCTTGAATGACAAGGGAGTGAGTAAATTATCTGTAAATTTTTGTTCTGGAAGTGGACTTCTTCTTTAAGAGAACATTCCATTTTGTCATTTTGCGAAAATTATAGAAATGTTACTTTTTGAATATTCTGAATGTTACTTTGAATGTTCTCTGAATGTTCTGAAACAAGCCGTAACATTTAAAAAAATGTTTGATGAACATCTAACTAAAAACATGTTAGAAATAAAACATTCCATGAATGATGTATAAATAATGTTTTTTGTGTTTGATGACATTATTAAAAACCAAATAACTCTGAACAAACGTTATATTAATGTTACTGGAAAAACATTTGCTCATAGCATTGCCAGAATGTTAACCACAGCTTTGAGAACGTTTCCTGTTAGTTAGGATGATGATATTTTTTCATCTGCACTACTAGTCAAAAGTTTGAGACTTTTTTTAATTTATTTACGTGTATGCATTTTTTTCCAAAGTGACTTGCAATGCAGTTCATGTTTCTCATGGTCGTAATAACTGTTTGCTAGTATCTGTAGGGCTGTTTAACTGGATAAACTATCTACATAGGTTACGAAAGGTCTTTTTCTGTAGTTTGTGGTTATAATTAAAGTATTACTTCAGCCAAAAATGAAAATGAAGGCATGATTTACTCACCTTCATCTCGTTCCAGAAGCATATGCTGTCGGTTCAGAGGAAAACAGGAGGAGAAAGAGTTTATAGAGAGCGTGGCTCAAAACAAAACAAAACAAAAGTAGGAGATATTCAAGCCTTCTAGAGTCATATTTGATAGTTTATCATTAGGAACAGACCCAGGTTTGAGATGTTATTGAGTCCAGCTTTGGTTTGAGCTGTAGGTGATTTCTGATTTTGTCCACATTCACTTCACCTGGAAAGAAGCGTCAAGTTTTTATCCATTCATACATGAATCTGATTCAGAAAGTAAGATCATAAAATGTTTTAGTTACTATGTTGTTTTCAGAACGCTCAGATAACATTCAAAACTAACGTTACTGTAATGTTTGCAATGTGATCAAATGGAATGTTTCTTTAACATTTGCACAAGCAAAAAATGGACATTTTAAACAGTCAGAAAATATTGAGAAATAACATTTTCATAACTTAAAGAGAATGTTAGAAATATGTTCTTTTAACGTATATTTGTTAGCTGGGATAACAGACCGTTTCCGCACGTTAAATGTCGCTGCTGTCAGTCACACAAACAAACACACACACAATCACAAGACAGTCACCAAACACAACTGCACAAACACTGATACACACTCCTACACACACCGTCTGTTTGCGCTGCAGCAGAGCATCATGGGAACTCTTGCAGAGGGGGAACGGACAGAATTCATTTACTGACTTCATTCATCAGTTGCCAAAAAGGCTGCTGATATTGCAAACTGAAACTAAAACCATTCAAAAAAAATAAATAAATAAACATTTTTGGTAAAATTGCAGTAATATAAAACATAAATATTAAATGTTAATATTTAAATATTAAACTTGCCTTTAAAAAGTCAACAATAATGACAGAAGCACATAAAATGACTAAAAACAAAATTGAAATAAAAATAAATTTAAACTAATAAAATGACAAATGCCCATAACAAAACTTCTAAAATCATTCAAGCTAAATTGAAACAATAAGAAATAATACAAATGAAAACTGACCATAAAAAAAGGTTTTTAAAATATGAATCAGTTCTATGATAGTATATAAACAATGCTAAAATAACACTGAAAAGGACATGTATCATGATATAGTCTACACGACTCTAAATCTCACTAAATGCTCTTTATGAACGGCAGATGAGCTCTAATATTTCTATATGAAAAGGGAAAAATTCATTTCTCCTAATTCCATTCAGAAAGCACACCAGAAAGCAATTTTCCTGAGCTAAATGAAGCCTAAAGGACGGCGTGAACGCTGATGGAATAAAGGTGAGCAGCATCAGGTCTGAATCGTTCATCATGTTGCTGACAGTTTATCAGAGCCGTGTTTATCTGCTCATGAACAGAATCAAAATGAGTCTGCAGGAAACATCTGAGCGCATTATTCACACGGGACGTCTGGAGAGAAGACACGTCGGCCGCAGAAAGCGTCGCCTGAGGACATTCGGTCTCTCTCATTAGCTGATAAACGCTCAGACGCTCCGGCGCAAACCACTTTCATTTGTCCTGCGCTTCAAGGGCTGCTGGGACACTTTAGAGCAACAAAACATCACTAAAGTGATAATTACTGATCCCAGATCAGCAAGAAAGGTTGAATTCAGGTTTGTAACCTGCACTGCCATTGGAAAGATTGATGTGAAGATCACTGTAATACCAATAATAGGGACTTTTAATCATTAACAGGACTCTTATTTGGAAATGTCAATGCTTTACTCCTTCCAGCTGCTTATGTGTGAAATATGGGGATCAAGATACCAATAATAACCCAAAACAAAATATTTTATGCATAATGAGGGACTTGAGGGACATCATGAACAAGTCTAGAATACACCAGGACTCTTATTTGAAATGTATGTTCTTTACTACCTTCAACTGCTCTTTCAAAAAGTTGAGAAAGATATGAGGTTACATTTATTTTGACAGTCCATTTTAGACATTTCACTAACTATAAGCAACTACATGTCAACTAATTCTACTAAAGTTATTTACTGTTAGTAGAATGTCTAAAATGGACTATCAAAATAAAGTGTAACCAGATATGAGAACCAAAATACCAATAATAACCAAAAATAATAATGAGGGACTTTTCATCATAAATAAGCCCAAAATATACCGGGACTCCTATTTTGACATGTCTGTGCTTTACTACCTTTAGCTGCTCATTTAAAAGATGGGAGAAATATCGTAACCAAAATACAAATCAAAAGCAAAAGATTTTATGCATAATGACAGATTTTTAATCCTAAATCTAATTTACACTGGGACTCTTATTTTGAAATCTATATGTTTTACTATTCCCAGCTGTTTATTCAAAAAGATGGAAGAAATATGGTAACCAAAATACCAATAACAACCAAAAACAAAAGATTTTATGCAAAATTAGGGACTTTCAATTTTAAATGAGCCCGAAATACATCAAGACTCTTATTTTGAAATGTTTATGCTTTCCTACTTTCAGCAGCGTATTTAAAAAGATAAGAAAAATATGAAAACCAAGCTACAAATAATAACCAAAAACAAAATATTTTATGCATAATGAGGTACTTTGAATCATAAACAAGACCAAAATACACACAGTCTGGGACTCTTATTTTGAAATGTCTGTGCTTAACTACATTTGGCTACTCATTTAAAAAAGATGTGAGAAAAATGGGAACCAAAATACCAATAATAACCAAAAACAAAATATTTTATGCATATTGACAGATTTTTAGTCCTATATCTGATTTATACTGGGACTCTTATTTTAAAATGTATTTGTTTTACTACTTCCAGCTGCTTATTCAAAAAATGGGAACCAAAAATACCAATAACAAAAGATTTTATGCATAATGAGGGACTTTCAATCATAAACGAGCCCGAAATACACATGGACTCTTATTTTGAAATGTCTGTTCTTTATTACTTTCAGCTACTCATTTAAAAAGATTAGAAAAATACAAGTTCCAAAAATACTAATAATACCCAAAAACCAAAAACTGTATGCATTATGGCGGATTTTTAAGCCTAAATCCAATTTAAACTGGGACTCTTATTTTGAAATGTCTATTATTTACTACTTCCAGCTGCTTATTCAAAAGATAGGTGTAATATGGGAAACAAAATACCAATAATAAGCAAAAGAAAAATTATGTTTAATAATATACAAGCACGAAATACACAGGAACTCTTATTTTGAAATGTCTACGCTTCACTAATTTCAGCTGCTTATTCAAAAAGTTTTAGAGAAATATGAGAACCCAAACACCAATAATCACAAAAAAAAAAAACCAAAATATTTTATGCACGAGGTACTTTGAATCATAAACAAGTGCGAAATACACCAGGACTCTTATTTTGAAATGCATGTGCTTTACTACTCAAATGTTAAAATGCACAACACTCATGTTTAATTTCACTGAATCACAGCCTTTAGTTTTTTTGTTTGAGTTTAATAATCAAATATCCACATCGTAACAAGACAAGTATTACCATCCACAAATTTCAGACCTCTTAAAAAGATAATTAAGACTTTTATTACACTATTTAAGACCTTTTACGGCCTTTACTTTATCAAACCAAATGTAAGTTTTTAAAGAGCTGCGGAAACCCCGAGATCAAACACACACAGATGATCGTTTGCGGCGCGTCTCGCATATAAATGTCAAAGCTCACAGCAAGACAGAGATAGTCAGCACTAATGACAGATTGACTGTTATGATGCTGCAACAAGCTGCTCAATACAAACACTGGAGCGTCAGCACATCAGCAGCACAACACAAGCGCTTTCTCTATTATGTCAGATTATTTCAAATCACTGACACCCTCTCGGGCATCTGGAGCGGATAAACATCTCGCACACACTCACAGCGCTTCATCTGCGGCCGCCTGTTACTGGAAAACGAGCTCCAGAGGAAAAGATGCAATTATATCATCAGACGCAGGCAAACGCTGAGAGAGAGAATGATGGAGAGATGTGCTCCGTCACAGGTTCACTCATCACACGAGGACGCGCCAAACAATGGCAGTGAATCCATGCAGAAAATACACTCCTGACAAAAGCTGACAAAAAACATGCCATAACAATGTTTTGCTAACATTCCCACTTAGTTATGAAAATGTTATTTCTAAAACCGTTTTGTTTTGTTTTTTTAATGTTTGAAAATGTTCTTACTTGGTTATTCAAATTTTAAGGAAACATTGTATCATTTTGGAGACATTATGGGAATGTTACTTTTAAATGATCTCTAAACATTCTGAAACATTTTTCGAATGTTATACAAAACATCCTAACAAGAACATTCCACAAATGCTGCCATTAAGTAATTAAAATATTTTTTTTGTAATACTGAACATTCAAAATGTCCAGTGCTTTCAACGTTTTATTTTGGTTATATAGACATTAAGGGAACATTCCATTTTATCATTTTGGAGACATTATGGGAATGTAACATTTGAGTGTTCTCTTAACATTCTGAAACATTTTTCAAATGTTATATGAAACATCCTAACAAGAACATTCCACAAATGTTGCTATTAAGTAATCAAAATGGTTTTTTTTTTGTAATACTGAACATTCTAAACAACCAGTGTTTTCAGCGTTTTATTTTGGTTATGTGAACATTAAAGGAGAAGTCCACTTCCAGAACAACAATTCACAGATAATGTACTCACCCCCTTGTCATCCAAGATGTTCGTGTCTTTCTGTCTTCAGTCGTAAAGAAATTATGTTTTTTGAGGAAAACATTTCAGGATTTTTCTCCGTATAATGGACTTCATTGGTGCCCAGATTTTGAACTTCCAAAATGTAGTTTAAATGCAGCTTCAAAGGCTCTAAACGATCCCAGCCGAGGAAGAAGGGTCTTATCTAGCGAAACAATCGCTCATTTTTTTTTGGTAAAATAAAAATTTATATGCTTATTAAGCACAAAAGCTGGTGTAGCACAGGCTCTGGGATGCGCGTCCACGATGCTATGAATTAGAATGGGTCGTTCTTGAACGATTCTTTCATTTTTAACGATTCTTCACTGTGATTCTGGAAGAACGAGTCGTCTCGGGAGTGATTC
The DNA here is from genome assembly GCF_022985175.1 of Labeo rohita. Taxonomy (NCBI): domain Eukaryota; kingdom Metazoa; phylum Chordata; class Actinopteri; order Cypriniformes; family Cyprinidae; genus Labeo; species Labeo rohita. The sequence goes on from NC_066883.1 coordinate 38,172,096, forward strand.
GTTCAGTCGTGCATGTGCAACATCCTATTAGGTTCTGTACTGGAATTAGTTCACCTGTTATGAGTCTTCGGGTTTTGAGTTTGAGTCGTTTGTTAATCACATGACAGCCCCATAAGATGAACGAACGACTCAAACTCGACAGATAAGTCAGATAAGAGGTGAGGTGAGCTAATCATAAACTAAAGACCCAGGTAAACAATGAATGAATCTTTTCTGTTTCTTATAGCATTATAGTTTTGTCTTGTTTGTAGTGTGATCAACGTTTGTGTAAGCAGTAGATGTGTTCGGGAAGTAACACGTAACATTTTAATTATATTTTGCTAAAATGAACGAAATGACTCAACAAAAGATTCGTTCATTTTGCTGAACGAGACTCAAAGGTCCGAGTCGGTAAAATGATCTGAACTTCCCATCACCTCTATGAATCATGTCTAAGTTCATCGTCTGTGTACTGAGTATGGCAAAAAAAACTTTCTTTGTTGCACTTGCACTTTCTTAGTCTTTGTGCATTTGCTTTGTAAACAAAGTCTGTAGTTCCACGTGACCTTGATTCAGTAGTACGTAGCGTTGGGAACACACATCTCAGAGCCTGTGCTACACCAGCTTTTGTACAAAAAAATTATTTTCCGAAAGAAATGAGCGATTGTTTCGCTAGAAACTACATTTTGGAAGTTCAAAATCGGGGGATCCAATGAAGTCCATTATATGGAGAAAAATCCTGAAATGTTTTCCTCAAAAACCATAATTTCTTTACGACTGAAGACAGAAAGACACGAACATCTTGGATGACAAGGGGGTGAGTATATTATTAGTGAATTGTTGTTCTGGACTTCTCCTTTAAGGGAACATTCCACTGTATCATTTTTTTTAAACATTATGTGAATGTAACATCTGAACGTTCTGATACAAGTAGCAACATTTAAATAAATGTTTGATAAATGTATTTCTTTCAGAACGTTCAAAGAACATTCAAAAGTAATGTTTCTGTAATGTTTGCAAAATAACAACATGTAGCGTTCCGTTAATGTTTGTAATGTTTTCATTACGTAGTGTTCTGTTAGCTGCAAAAACAATGTATAAGTGAAAACATTACTAAAGACCAGAAAACTCTGTGAAAACCTTCTGTTAACATTACTGGAAGTCTGATTTTTCTAATTTTTTAGAGTCTGATCATCAGGATCTTTTGAGGAGCGTTTATTTGTTCGTCTCTCAGTCATCACTGGATTGCATTGCATTTTATGTTTGGATCATTTCAATCTCATCTTACTAAGACATATTATTGGAGATACAGAGTGGACACTGACATTTACATCATTTTATGTCAGTGTCTGCTCTACTGTTATTAAGATCTCATTGATTTACATTACAAGCAGCAGAATTTCATCATATAAATGTCACCATCTGCAGCAAATTTAGATTTTTGAGTCTCTGAATAAAATTGAGCTGATTTTCCTCCATATTCTTTCTACATCAGACTATATGAGCCATAAAAGCCTGATGATCAAATGTGATATTCAAAACAAATTATAGGCATAATTTCAGCAAACTGTTCCATTTCAAAAATGTGAATGTTTCTGACTCATTATTTAGTGTAGAGATGTGTTAATGTTGTATGTGGAGCTGTAACACACTTTCAGAGCTTCCTCCTGATGACTGTGGCTGGCCGGCGGCGAGACGCGCTGAAGCTCTGAGCTTTGACATTTCCACTGTGCTCTGGATCACTCTGATGCTCCTCAGGCTCCACTGAGGGACTGTCTGACCCCATCATCGTCCTCAGGTGGACGGAGCATCAACACACACTGACGGGAGTCAGTCATTCCCGTCCCGCTCCTCCAGAGATCCGCTGTCACCCCTGATATCAGCATCTGAGAGATCACAGATTCACATCAGTGATGATTCGCGATCATCGCTATAAAGTTCAAAACTAAACAATGATTTGCCAACACTCATTATTCAGATCAGAACTCAGAGAGTGGACTCCGAATCATTTGACATCGGAACTTCTCGTTTCGCCAATCATTTGATTTAGATCGAGACTTCAAATCGCGAATCATTTGACATCAGAACTTCGCGTATCGCGAATCATTTGAATCGTTCGATTCACGAAATGACTCACGAACCCGTTCCGATCTTAATCAAATGATTCGCGATCCACGCTATAAAATTCAGAACTGAATTTTTTTTACATTTTATGGTGTTTGCTAGTGAATCGCTTCAAATGATCAACGTCACGAGTTTGAATCAATCGGAGGGTTCCAGCGTAAATGACTCACTCAATTGATTCAGTTCATCTGTTCCTCTTTTCGCGTCTTCAGTCATGTTTACACGACACTGTCAGTACTACTACTGACTTAGATTGCTAGTTTAATGACATTAACTCAAATAATTGCATGGAAAGATATGTGCTTATTAAAAAAAAAAACACTTATTTCATAGATACGTTGTCTTTCAATAATTTAAGCACTTTTCAAGTACCTCTTCAGGAATATTGCCATTTTCAAGGGTTTTCCAGACCTTAAATTTCAAAAAGTTAAATTCAAGTACTTTAAGCACCTTATACGAACGATGTGAATGTCAGGAGACAAAAAAAACAATTTAGGCTACCATTTTTGATTAACATAGCTGAATGTGTGTATATTTATATATTTATTTATATCTTATATATTTATATATATAAAACAAATATATTATTTGCAGAATGTTTATATGTATTACGTATTACTTATATATTTTTTTTTTTTTTTCTGTTTCTATGTTGTTTGGCAATGTTCTATTTATGTGAAGAAAACTTTCCTGCCCAATCAAATCAATAGAGAATGTTAGTGTGTTAATGTGTGTTGTGGGAACATTCTTGGAACCAAAAATTGCTAAATAAACAAACACAAATTGGATTGGATTGAAAATGTGCTGAAATGTTGAGAAATTACCTCTAAACACAATCAGGAGCTTTTCACTGCCAGCAGAGACACTGCAGTGACCTGAAAGACAGAAAAACCTTCACAGTTTAACAAATCACCTCTGTACATGACAGGAAGACTGGAACTTAGTCAATCATGCACTGTAAAAAACGATTTGTTGAGTCAACTTAAAATAATTTGTAACCTGGCTGCCTTAAAATTTTAAGTTCAGTCAACTCAAAAAAAGTTTATTCAACTTGAAATGTTAAGTTATACTAAGTGACAACTTAGATATTTGATTTGAATCAACTTAAAATTTTAAGGCAGCTGGGTTACTTACCCATCTGTTCAGTTTAGCAAACACAAATATCTAAGTTGCTACTTAGTACAACTTAACATGTCAAGTTGACTAAACTTATTTTAGTTGACTGAACTTCAAATTTTAAGGCAGCAGGGTAACAAATTATTTTAAGCTGACTCAACAAATTGTGTTTTTTATTTTTTACAGTGTGGTAGTGCAGTTTTGGTTAGCATGGTATTGTAAGTCGATGTACAGCACAGGTGTCCATTTTATCATATGATGATTCTTTTGTCTTAAGTCGTTAGTCGTGATGTCGATTTGAATTGGCTGATGTTTGTGTTCAGTCTGTGGATGCAGGAACACGAGTGGAGAGTCTCATCACAAGTTTGAATGTCAAAAGCTTGAAATGATCTCAGTATTAAATCATCAAAACATCTGATGATGTGAACATGACGTGCTGAACTTCAAGAAGCGTTTCTGAAGAACTTTTATGATTTTAACAGGATGTGTGTGTTTGCCGAGAGGCAGATGGCAGGCAGGACTCGTATTGATTCCAGGAGAAGCGCAGGAATTACAGGGATCCGATCGGCTCTGTGTGTGTGTGTGTGTGTGTGTGTGTGTGGCTGTATCAGATTTCTCTGCCTGTCTTCCAGTCTAATGCACAGCTAATAACAGAGGTCAACACAGCGGCAAGTCTGTACAGCTCAGCTAATGGAGAAGCCTTCAGATGACAGAGGAACACACAACACACACACTCAAAGCCAAAGAAATCATTGACAAGAGACAAAGAAAATACGGAGGAAAAAATCCATTGCATTGAGCACAAATGACATTTTGAAAATAGCTAATAATATAATTATATTATGGAACATATGCACAACAAAACATATGGATGTAAAGACACTAATGGAACCGTTATTGAATGCTTCATGTAAATAACAAACTGAAATTTAAATTGTTATTTGCTGAAAACAAACGGCCTGTCGCCATGGAAACCGCATCAGCACCATTTCCTCCAGAGGCTGTTAAAATCAGTCATAAGACAAGATAAACAACAGCGGTTGACATCATTAATGTTGAATCTGTTATTGCACTTCTCTGGGGGAAACTTCTCAACATTTGAGCGCCAATGAGACCGACAGGGGTTTCAACTTCACGGTTATTCATTTCTAAGTAAAACCATAAAAAAACATATATATAATTAAGATGACAAAAACACACATTATTGCTAAAACTTTACAATTAAAATGAAAAACTGAAATATGAAAACATGAAAAAACAAAAAAAACACACACAAATTGATGTTCTTCCTCAGTATTTTGGTCTTGTTTTCCAGCACAAATTCTTAAATCAAGATACATTTACCTCAGAAGCACAATAACAGAAGGTAAGCAGAGAATCTGATCCAAATGAAGTGAGTTTATGCTTAAAACCAGAGCAAACATCAGCAGATGGGCTCAGGAAAATACACTTCAGTCAAAGGAAAAACAAGCTGATTTTCAGAGCCGAATGGCTGATATTTGATCTCATTTGAAGCATAAACTCACTTCAGATTCATTTCTCTTATTTCACTTTATTGTGCATGTAAACATCACTTTTCGTAGTGTGCTGTTATGATACATCCCATCTTACGGGAAATGTTCACAAAACATTCTGGCAAGGTTCTTTCAAAGTTATAAATGTTCATTAAACATTTGTTAAGATTTTTCTCAGAATGTCAGCACAAACATTCATTTCGTAAAACATTTGAGTTGGATGTTTGCCTGATGTTTTTTTAAATGTTGCAGATTGATTCAGAACATTCCGAGAACATTCAAAAGTAACGTTCCCATAATGTTCGCAAAATGATACAATGGAATGTTACATTTTTAAAACGTTTAAAAAGAAACATTTAGAGAACACTCAGAAATCACATATTCATAAAGTAATGCGAACACTCCTAGAACATTGAATGAAAGTGAATTGCGAGATGAAGATGATTTCAGAGACCGCAGGGAAAGAGATTTGAAAGCGACTGAAGTGAAGCAGAAAACTGCTGAAATGTGTCTCTGTAAAGCTGCTTAAGAGCTGAAAGTCCTTCCGCAGCTTCTGAAGCACAAATTCGCACAACTTACAGGATTAATTAAGCAGAAAGTGCTGATGCTTCACCAGAGCGAGAGATTCTTTCATTCGCAGCTCAGCTGCAGACGATTCAGGAATACAAACAAGTCTCTTGTAAACGACTCAATTATGAAGCGCTCTTGAGCAACTCTCTTAATAAAGATATAACGACACATCCTACTGACTCACTCCGAGTTCATTGTGTTCACTGTTATAATACGGCATCCAAACACACCTGGAGTCTGAACAAGTGAAGCTGTAAGTTGAGGCGGTGCTGATGCGGTTGTCATGACGACGAAGCTGTAAATTAAGAGAAAAGAAACTTAACATCCACATAATTCAACAGTGACTCAGAGTCCAGTATTGACTAAAAACATGATTCCTCACCGTTCAGATCGTTAAAAGTGAGGATGAGGAGGGTCCGGCGGCCGGACTGATCTTCATCTGAGCCAGCACACTCTTCTGTAATGATGCTGCTTCACACACTGGGCTTTGTGATCATTTGGATTTCGCTCAGAACAAAATAAGCAACACAAAATATATACAGAGAGAGACTCGACTGATGGGATTGAGCTTTCTCTTCGACAGAAAAGCCATAGTGGCTGCGGTCTTACTGTCTGGTTTAGATCAAGCGGTGAAAGTTTTGTCCGGTTTACCCCTTCTGGAAAATGTTATTAGTCAAGATGAGTGAATGCTAAATGAGAAAACTCTAAATATGGACCTTTTCACATTTCTTGGGTTCTCAGAAGTGTAAATATTACAGTACATTACAAAAAAAAAACAAAAAAAACAACCGTGGATGCCATTACTGTAAAAAAACAAAACAAAACAAAAAAAAAACAAACATTAAATTTAGATTAACATTAGAAATTTCAGATCATCTTAAATTATAGATAAATTTATTTATTTACTTTTAATACTTATATACTTAATATTTTAAATACTTAATGTTATTATACTAAATTACTAAACTAAAATCTGTGGTAAAGAGAGAGTAAACAAGTAAAACAAGTAAAAATACTAACACACTGAAGGCACACAAATATTAGCACAATCATGGAAACACTAAAAAAAAATGCAATAAATATCCATTTACAATATAAGACATAACATAAAACCTTAATGTAAAAAACTGACAAGAGAAACAAACTAAAAAACATAAATTGTCAGCTAAGAATGTAAATAAGTTTTTTTTTTTTTTTTAAACTTCCAAAAACTAGACATGTAGACATGTAGACTATTAATTATTTAGAAGAACCATTTTGGTTCCTCAAAGAACCTTTCAGGTTTCAGGGTTTTTTTTGTTTTTTGTTTTTCTGTAAAAGAATGACTTTTTCTTAGTGTGAAGAAATTTGTAATAATCTGTAAAATATTTTTCCACTAAAAAACATTTGGTTCCATGAACAGTGTTGGGAAAATATACTTTTATAAACAGCAATGCATTATAATATTGCATTACTCCATAAAAGGTAACTAATTGCAGTACTTATCTACTCAGATATTTTGTTGTAAATTTAAAAGGTAATGTGTTACTTTACTAGTTACTTTAAAAAAAAAAAGTAATCTGATTATGCATCTCATGTTACTTGTAACGCATTACCCCCAACCCCCAACCGTTACATAGATATCTTATTAAGAATACTTAAATAAAGAAATTTATATTTGGTATATGACAGTTTTTTGTTTTTTTTTTAAATGATAACATGAAAAATAACTTAGATCTATGGTGTTAATAACTGTGTAAACATGTTATCACATTATTATCCACACACACTGTAAAAAGCAAGTTGTGGAGAGCTTCACACTTTTAGAAGTAGTTTTTTTTTTTCATTGTTCACCAGCAGGCCCGTACGAAAACAACTTACATAAGCAGAAGCGATTCTAGTGTTGAGCTCAGAAAGCAGTGAAAGACGGCCTGCGGCGCCGCGTCTCTCTCTCTATCCGTCCCTCCATCTCCAGCGCTTTCTTTCACAACAAAGTGTTGATGTGGAAATCAGCTGGAGGGAAATGTATTCTCTCTCACACACAAACACACACGCAAAAATAATCCTGCATTTGAAAGCAATAAACATGGAAATCACCTGCAGTTACTCGGGTGTTTTTGAGTGTGTTTGTGTTTCATCTTTATGCCTCGAGTATCAGCAAAACTATTTCAGCTTTTCAAATCATGTTCTAAAACCAGAAAACAATACATGAAGACTGACTGTGTGTTTGTGAATCATGACAAATGTAACTGACTGAATGAATCAGGTGTCACATGAATTTCATGACAAAACGCAGGTGTGTTTTAATGCCTGATGAACACAGAACAACTGAAGCGGCTGCATTTCTTCAACGCAAATCTTAGTCAGCTCATCACTCTGAGCACAAAATTCTAAAGCTAAACCAGATTCTGATCGACTTTTGTCTTTCAGTGTACAAAACTCGCTATGCTAAAAAAGCGCTATGCTTTAAATATGTAAATAAGACATCATTTGCTTACATTTGCAGAACAGAAGTCTAAACATTGGTTCAAAATTCTTATTTGCTTTTGTTGACATGTTAAAAGGTTTTTATATGAGGGATTTGGATTTCTCTTTTTTAAAATCACTCCGTAACTCAGAAAATACTGTAAAACAGACAGTAGAAAATACATTTTCATGTTTTTATGAATAAAATGTTGTATACATCAGTGTCAATGATTTATGAACAGGACCCTCAGTAAAAACCTTCAATATATATATATATATATAAACTCAAAGTTTTGGTGTAAGTTCTGCTGAAGTGGAGAAACAAACTCACTGCCTCTAAAATTTCCATTTTTGCCATGTTTTTATGAATAAAATGTTGTATAAATTAGTGTGAATGATATACGAACAAACCCTTCTATAAAAACCTTCAGAATATAGAGAGGAATAAAACTCTAAGTTTTGGTGTATGTAAGTGCTGCTGAGGTGGAGAAACAAACTCACTGCCTTTAAAAAATTGCATTTTCGCTATGTTTTTAGTGATAAAATGTTGTATAAATGAGTGTGAATGATTTATGAACAAACCCCTCTGTAAAAATCTTCAGAATATTGCTAAGAATAAAACTATAAATGTTGGTGTTTGTAAATGCTGCTGAAGTGCAGAAACACACTCGCTGCCTTTAAAAATGTGCATTTTCGCCATGTTTTTAGTGATAAAATGCTGTATAAATGAGCGTGAATGACATATGAACAAACCCTTCTATAAAAACCTTAAGAATGTAGAGAGGAATAAAACTCTAAGTTTTGGTGTATGTAAGTGCTGCTGAAGTGGAGGAACAAACTCCTTAAGATAGGTATTAGAATCTAAATCTATAGACGCAAATCGATAACGTGCTATAACAAACACCTAAATGTGTATTTTGGATGTTTTCCTTCCACTAGTCTGAAATAAAGATGTGTTATGGAAGCAAAACAGACCAAAATCTCAAAATTGACCAGAGCATGAAAAAACAATAGTTCTGCAGTAAACTGTCAAAATAATTTAAAACTAAGTAATTTAAATTTAAATTAAGTTTTTGTGTAACTGGATTTTTGAAATACAGCATCAGATGTCACACAATTTACTCTATCAGCCACTACCTCACGACACACACACACACACACACACACACCCACACCCACCCCACAATAGTCATGATAGAAAACATCACAATATCATTGTGATTGAAACTGGGTCAGGCGTGTGAGAGAGAAACAGCAAATCTACATGTTTTCAGTTTTCCACAGAATTCATGAACCCAAGACAAAATGAATGAAAATTAATAAAAACCATCAAGTAATGAGAGAGGGAGAATTATGATATATCAATATGACTGTAGATGGTTATGATCGAAATATGAAGAAAAGAGCAGAAAGCATGAAAACAGTTGCTATGGTGATACGAGGGTCAGACGGCGACACACTAATGAGCAGCTCGGATCGAGCCCGTGAAACCAAGAAAAAAAGCCTTTGAACTGGACACAAGAGCTCTGAATGGCTCGGACAAACCGCTTCGAGTCTGACTGTGATAATGACCGAGACGAGCCCAATTACAGCCGCTTCACAGCCGCCCATGAAAGACGAACGAGCTGCGAGTCCATACAGACGATCTGCTGCGACCACAGAGAGAAGGTCAGAGATAAAGAACTGTCATACATTTGAAGACAGACTTCACTCATCATTACTGTGTGAGGTCACAACCTCTTAATGACGCGTCATGATCAGTAAAATACATGCACACTAAAACACGTGATTCTCACTCCTCTGATGCTGTTTACTTAATAGAGGACAAACGGAAATGCACACGAAAACAAAAATCTATGAAAAATTTGTGATTTTGCAAAAATGTAATTTTCAAATTTAAGAAATAAAATATCAGATATAATATAGTACATTATATTTGACAAGAAATGAAGCCTATTTTTAGGCCATCAAGTGTTTTGCATTGTGCATCATGTTAATAACAAATCCAATCGAAATTCTCATTATTTTTCTCATTATTTCTCATGTAATTCAGTAATGAAAATCGTGGTGTGGGGAAAAAAATAATTAAAATGAGCTGAAAATAAAATGAAGTCTATTTTTAGGACCATTAAGAATTTTGCTGTGTGCATCATGTTTATGACAATTAAACCCTAGAATTTCATTATTTTTCTCATTATTTCTCATGTCATACATTAATGAAAAAAAGGGTGAAAAACTGAAATGAGCTTAAATGAAATATAAAGCCTATTTTTAGGAGCAGTAAGAGTTTTGCACTGTGCATTATATTCAAAACAATTAAACTTCAAACTCTCATTATTTTTCTCAGTATTTCTCATGTAATACAATAATGAAAATCATCCGTCTGAAAAAATATAAAATGAGCTTCAATTAAGCTTTGTAAATAAACATCACTCATACCATAAAGTATATTTTACTTTTATGATTAATTTATTCATAACAGGGTTTGTACATACACTGTAAAATTCTAGGACTTTTCAAGCACTACTTTTTTGATTATCAAGGACTTCAATCAGAGATCTCACTTATCAAATAATGTCTTATCTTTCAAATTCTAAAAGATAAATATAATAAAATAAGGTGAAGTGAAGCACATGCAAATCATGCAATGATGTCAACTTAAAGAAAGAAAGAAAGAAAGAAAGAAAGCACATAACATTTAAAATGGATATTGGTAGGGACGTGTCATATCGTCTCTACTAAATTCTACACCCCTGAAAATCACAAAGAGTGTCCAGAAACTATAGTTCTCATGATGAGAGATCAAACAACAGATTCATGAGTTCATCCAAATTTCACAAAAAGCTTATGGATGTAATTATAATACAAGTCAGACACTGAAATGAGTTCCTGTTTTTGTCTCTTCTGAGGAAGATGCATTCATTTGTTTGCCAACGAACCACGCAGAGTCATTTTGATCAGATTTATTCATGTTCATCTGATCTCATTTTGAAAGTGACTTTTGGTTCTGTTTTAAAGATGTTTTCTTTGGATTGTTTGACAGAGAATACAGAAAAATAGAACTTAATTTGTATTTCCTTCCACGCAGATCGCAAATCAATCAATTCACGAAATGATTCACAAACCCGCTCCGAAGTTCAGATCAATGATTCACAATACGTGAAGTCCCGGTTTGAATAATGATTTGTGAACCATAATTTCAGATCAGGGCTCTGACCACAGATCACAAATCACTCAATTCGCACAATGATTCACAAACCCATTCTGATCTGAATCAAATGATTCACAATATACGATCTGATTGGAGCGCTTTGAAAAAGTGAATCATTTTGCAACGCAATGCTTTAACTGATTCAGAGTTTCAGTTTCTACCATCACTATACAGTACATGCTTTTTAAAACCATTACAAGCGATGACAAAATTAAAAAATGAATGGCTTTTTAATTTTTTTTTTTTGCTACTGAATCGCTTGAACTGAATGATTGAAGTCACGAGTTTGAATCAATCTGAGCAGTTCCAGCGTAAATGACTCACTCAATTGATTCGGTTCATCTGTGTCTTCAACCATGTTTACACGACACTGTCAGTACTACTATTGGCTTAGCTCGCTAATTTTATGACATTAACTGAAATAAGCAGAAAAAGTATGTTTTTTGAATTGTTGAATTTTGCATGAAAAGATATGTGCTTTAACACTTATTTCATAGATGCACTTTCTTTCAATACGCAAGCACTTTTTAAGTACCTCTTCAGGAATATAGCGATTTTCAAGGGTTTTCCAGTCCTTAAAAATCCAAAAGTCAAATTCAAGCACTTCAGACACCTTGTTAGAACCCTGTTATAATTCAACATTGTCAGTTTTTGTTTTCCTTATTTTATTTTACTAATAAAAATTTTTTACAATTTAAAATATGATTTTTAGACTACAATGTTTAAATGTCATCATAATGCCAATACAAAAATCTTAAAAGAAGCTCATTTTAAAGCAAAATGTATAAAAACTGTATATGTTTTTGCTTGAACTTTTTACATTTTGCAAACAAGTTAAAATACTTTACTTTTTTTTTTTATGAATCAATGCAAAAAATCTTAAAATAGGCCTTATTTTATTTAAAGCAAAATGTAATCTGTCATTTATTCTGTTGATTTTGAGCTGAATTACGAGCTGCACATGATTCGTTTCAGACAGATCAATGTCAGGTTGGACTGTTGTTCATCTGAACGCACGGATCGAGATGTTTTCTGTTATGATGTTTATGATTTATTGATGGATGGATGGTGTGTTTGTGACCCTGACGTGTCCGTTCAGGGTGT